>NC_034202.2:42674766-42697266 GCF_002021735.2 Oncorhynchus kisutch | reverse complement strand
CTACGCCAAGTATACCCATAACAGACCAGCTGGATTTGACTAGACATGGGTTAATTTGGAATTAGGATCCTGGAAGGGAATAACTCCTAATTACACACATGATTGAAAACATCCAGGACCAAAGACTGACGAACACTGAAGTAAATACATAGACAACATGGAGCTAAAAAAGAAGGATCCGAAAGAGAGTAAACTCCTAGGTTGCACTATGCTTTCCACTTCCGTTGACATAGCGGACCTAGACATCATGACCATACCACTCGACATGGACACATGGCAACCAACCGAGGACCGGACCTGCATAAGGTACGCAACTCAAGGGTTTTGCCTGATCCTAAGTTGAGTTGACAGACCTACCTAAACCTAACCTTAACCATTCTGAAATACTATACCTAACCCTAAACCTAACCCTAACTTTAACCACTCTAAAAAAACCTTACCTAACACTAAACTCTAACCCTAACCTTAACCATTCTGAAAAACTATACCTAACCCTAAACCTAACCTTAACCACTCTAAAAAAAACTTACCTAAACCTAACCTTAACCTCTCTAAAAAAAACTATTCCTTACCCTAACCTTAAACGTAACCTTAACCACTCTAAAAACTATACCTAAACCTAAAACCTACTGACAGACAGTCTTTTAACCCAACCAACGGGTTAATCTACAAGTGGGCAACCATGGGGCCTACTACTTTGGCCGGCCGCGCCCGGACCCACCCGTACCGCGCGTATATGATGTGGAGTGCACACCCCTCCCTTCCCCCCCTTTGGCTTCCACGTGTCAGAGATGGAAGTGGATCAACCGACTCAAAACTAGACAAACAAACACTTGCCAGTCACCGTTGCATTGCCTGACGGGGGATCTGGACGCAGCAAGCCAAGGAAATGTTTATCCCTTTAAATTACCCGGGATCATCTCAAATCAGGCCTTTTCTAGGGGTGTTGATTTTACACCCAGTATACTCCTTTGGGAAATGGTTTGATGGTGAATAGGTTAAAAATAATCATTAGATTATATACCAACTAAAATAACCCTACTCTACTCCTGACCCCTGGATGTACACTACCTACTCTACTTTTTTTCAACTCAAAAGCATTTTTTACTTTTTATTTCTTACTTTTTACTAAAGAACCTGGACTCTACTACAACATACTCAAAACCTTTTTTTTGATGAACACTACCCCCTCCATTTTTTCAACGAAAGAAGACTTCTTCTCCAAGATTTTACCTTTTTCAACTAAAGAGGATTTTCTCAAAGATACCACCTTTTTTTACTCAAGACAAAGGTTATTTTTCTCAAGACATTACCCTTTTTCAGCTAAAGGGAAATACTTTTTTTCAACAAAGAACTGGACTTACTACACTGACACAGGTGTAAGAGACTTTTTACCCATCCTGACAAACGTATCTCCAACTTAGGAGCAAAATGATACAAATTACATTATAGGCCCACCACACTCACACCCCTGCACCATACACCCACATACCAAAAACCTAGGTAAGACCCCCACCCATATAAAAAAAAAAAAAAAAAACTGGAAACAGCATAAAAAAGCTTTTTCGGACCCGTACATCCCATAATCCAAGTGGACTTGAACACCGTAAAACAGCCAAATCTACCGCATATCCCTGAACCCAAGTGGACACGAACGCGATCAAAGCTAAAACTCCGCTAACAAGCGCCAACTAGAAAAGATAAAAACAACACCATTTTCGATCCGGGTTAAAGGAACACCCCCCTAGTTATCCTATCTGCCACTACCCCTTATTAAAGAAACAAGGTTCATGCCCTCTAACACCACAAAAATACCTAAAAACCACGGCCACTACTTTTCCCTGCACATCGTACCTTACTGCATATAAGCAACGTGACCCAACAAAAATCGGAGGAAAAATAACTCAACCACATTCAAAGACCTATCACCAGACCTATGGTTTACCCAGAACCCCAACTAAAAATTCTATAGGAACCCACAGATGTCCACTCTACCCTCTACCTTTCCTGGACCCACAGAACCTTACCTTCGGGTATTTCCAACCCCAAACCCCCTACCAGAGCAGACCGCTCCCAACGCTAACACACAAGTCAATGGTGACACGTAGGTCAAATACACACTTTCCACAGGAGGATCTATTATACTTTTACACATCACAGGAACTCCACGTATGGCTCCTCTTGACCCCCAGGACTTCTAGTCCTACTTAAAATTCACCTGGTACCTCTCAGACACCCACAACCCAAACAGCACCCCAAAAGCAAAGAGTCTACTTCTCCTATACAATTCCCCACAGGGATCCACGACAGAGGCCTTCCCAAAAATAAAACCTCTCTCACACGGGCAAAACACCAAAATATTCAACACTGAACCTAACCTTAGCCTTCTTACTTTGACCTTAACCCTAACCTGAATAACTCCAACCCTAACTGTAACTAATTCCAACCCCAACCCTAACCTTAACCCTCACCTTAACCATCCTACTCTAAATCTAGCCCTGACCATTCTTATTTGGACCTCAACCTTAGCCTTAAACCACTCCAACTCTAACCTTGGCCAATCCAACCCCTACCATTCTTAATACCGTCTCTGACCTTAGCCCTGGCCCCTAACCCGAACTGCAACCCCAGTTCCAACCCCTCTGTGTATGTTTGTGTGTGTACATGTATCTGTACCTGACCTCATGTTGTTAACCCTGTCTGTCCCTTACAATGTATTGTGTCTCCTATTTTGTCACACTCCACTCTTCATTCATACTGTTAGCAATTGGATATGTAGACGGACGAGTCGGTCAAGGATCGATTCAGACAAGGTGGTAAATTGTATGACAAGCTACAGTTTATTCAGAGTGAAGATATCTAGAACAGCGTAATTACGGCTCTCCCGCTGGTTCGTACGGAAGCGCAGACGAAGAAGAGGCCGTTACAATCAGTACACCACTATTATATAGAAAAGAAAGTAGGTTGATTCTGGAAGATCGGATCTTTGGATTGGTTCAGCTGGGGTGTAGTCTGTAGTCTTCCGCCATTGGCTCAGTAGTCTGTCCGTCATCGTAGAATCCTCTTCGGGCATTCAACGTTCAGCTACAACGGAGATCATGTGTGTGTGCGCTGGTTTTGGCCATTAGTGTAATGCGGGAGCTATCCTGTAGGGGACCCCACAGGCTCAACTCTGAGTGGTAGCCCCCCCTTAACAATAGTTTGGTCTCCTACATAAGAAATAGCATTTCTCTACAAAACCCTCTCTTCACGTCTCACCAGAGACGTGACACAACCTAACTGGATCCAGACACAAAGAGAAACTCATCCCAAGGGGACTATGAAATAAGGCACGGTTTTAAACAGAAATAGATATATATGTATTACATCATGTTCTCCATTCAATCCCACTATGTACTAAGTTGGCTACCAGCCACCTAGGAACTTACAACCCTCTTTTTATAGAGCGGAGAACAACAGCTCAAAATAAAAGTAAATGCTTGTCTACATAAGCCAACTTTTTTCCCGCAGGAAAAAGTTGTGATTCCCTCTCTTCACATCTCCAAAGAGATGTGACTTAAACTAGGCAAGTCAGGCGGAATGATCCACTTGCATAACACATACATACATCCCCATAAGGCAACAGCAGATATAATGTAAACCTAAATAGGCACTCTCCTCCTCATCCTCGAATTCATGTAGGTCTTTATCCAGCAGAGGAAACATCTGGGAAGGGGAGGAAGGGTCAATGGCTTTAGAGATAACCCTAGTGGCAAGGGAACGGATGCATGGAATGCAACAGCATCCACAGAGAACTAAAATGGCAGCGAACACCGAAATGGATACCAAAATGGAGGACACCAGGGTTTTATATTTACCAAACGCACTCATCCAGGAGTCCCACATCGAGGTATCTATCCCAGAATGAGATTTCATTTTACCATTAAGCGTCCTCAAACCTTCTAGGGCCATGGTCAAGCTACCATCGGAGGCTGCGTTATTAGGGATGAAAGTGCAACACTGTTCACCAAACATAGTACAAGCTCCACCTTTCTCCGCCAGTAGCATATCTACTGCAATGCGATTCTGGAATGTCATAAGAGAAGTTGCAGCCAGGCGCTCATGCTCCATACCGTTATCACGCACCTGGCTCCTGTTATCTAACAACAACAAAAAACGCTTGTTCTCGCAACCCCACGCTCTGAATGTGCCCTCCCTTCTGTATTTTTCCAGCATGAGAAAGTCCCCTGGCCCTGACACTTTTAACAATGTTTCAAGTCAGCTATGTTGCATAACACTTGCATACATCAACACAAGCCAACAGCAGATAATATTCAATCATATATATGGTAATGGCTATGATGTAAAACACAGGAACCAATAATCCCTCTTTTTCACACCCCCCAGGGTGTGAACAAAAATTCAGCAATGAATCATATAACAGTCACAGAGTTTAAAATACCTTCATGTCAAAAGAGAACAGCTCATTCAAAAACAGAACATTAAAAAAAAATTGTGTGAAATTTAAGTCCCCCTTTTGACACCCACAAGGGTGTCACTTAGCAAAAACAGGATAACACTTTGTTTATTGACATGTAAGATACCGGATAAAACTTTGGTCATGGAAAACAGAGTAAAACAAAGCAAAGCATTATTATAAACCATCTGGTCCTCTCAGCTACTCCTATCCTGCACCAGTTGGGCTTCATGCCACCCAGGGACTCAAAACCTTCACAACAGGGAGAACAAACATACTGGAAAGAAAACCCATCATAAAGATGTATAACAAGGAACTGTGGTGGTGTAAGATTTATTCTACTACCTCACCCACAGCATACCATGGGTCATCCTCAGTCAGTCTCATCCTCCCCTGAAAGCATGCTTCAGTATCAGCATCTCCAACTGGAGCATCACGCAAAGGCATCATCATGCCTGAAGCCTTCACCACATCTGTAACAGACTTCTTGAAACACGGTATGATGCAAGCAGCACACCACATCAATGACAAAAATACAAAAATTAGGGTCAGAAATCCAGTAACCACCATTCTAGTGTACTTACCAAAACCCACTCAAGAGAACAGGCCAGACTCCTCCACCCCCGTCATGGTCCTCATCTCAGCAGATAGTGCATCAAGCCCACTAAGGGCCTTAGATATACTACCATCTGGACTGGTGTTATTAGGAATATACGTGCAACATTGTTCACCGAACATCTTGCATACGCCCCCCTGACTGGCAAGAAGCATATCCCAAGCAAGTCTATTCTGTCTGGCAACCCTAGATGTGGCCTCAAACTGTTCAGACATACCAGTGAGTGCATCACGGGGGTAATTAACAAAACGCTGTTGATCATAGTAGATGTAATGAATCCATGCAGTCTGTCTTGCATCCACCATGGCTAGACCTATAATCCATCATTCCTGCCCAAGGCCTGAAGCTCATGAGGAACCCCCACCGGCACTCCTAACAGGTTAGTGTGTATGTCAACTACATCCTCTGTCCATGGAGCACTACTTCTATGTCTCCCATGGGATGGAATGTTTTCCGGTCCCCTGGATACAGAACCCAACAACTGTTCAGCAGTAACATCAACAATGGTCAGTGGAATTATCAAACTGGTCAGAGCACACGTACCGTGCCAGTCTCCTCTAAGAATGAGTCTCAGCACTCTTTTGGGTCCACAGATCCACCACACATCAGCTAGACCACTAGTTTGGTTTAGGCCTGTAACTGGCCAAGTGGAATTAATGGTTATGTTACTACTGCAATCAGCTTCAGGCAATCTCCCATAATCAATGCCATTACCTGTACCCGTGATGCAACTGTAATTGCCCTCATATGCCTCAACACCAAGGGGCCCGATGAGGAGCTACTGTATGAAACACAAGGCTCAGAGGAACAGAGAGTTGAATTGGCCTCTACCAGGTATAAACCTCTCAGAATACACAACCACCCCTCTCCTTATCCTATAGCAAATGGGTGTGTAGCCAGAACAGGTCTATCATGACCAATGTTTCATGTAACTCATGTAGTCCTTTCTTTTCAGGGTCTTAACTGTACCTCATATAAGAAAGCCACACATTGTCCCTACCAATAACACCAGTCTCAGTGCCTAATTGATCAATAGCTGAATAGTCTCTAACATTAATTACCTGAATGGGATTTTTAACACAGTGGTGGCAGGTTCGGTCCAGGGGTGGTAGAGGAGTGTGTCTGGCCCTGGTTCATCTGGGACCTCTGGTTTTGGCAGCACCTTAATAGAAAACACACCCATCGTGTCTGTCCCGGTCCTTTGTAGTCCGAGGGTGTAAGTGCCTGCATCAGAGAGCTTAATAGTTTTGATGGTTAGCAAGATTTCATCACCTTTACAAAGTTCAACAGTGCTCCCAGGTTTTCCCATATCATGGAAAACCTATCCACCTTTGTGGGATCCCCTCTGCTTTAAGGATACCCTCTCTTCCAATCCCAGAACTGTCCCAAGTCGGTTATCCTGTAATCCCCATACGGACACCCTCCCAATTTAATATAATTTCATTTATAATTTTCGTCCACTTGTTCTGTAGACATACATTCAGCATTCCACGGGTCAGAACCTGGAATCCGCTGGTACATCACCATCTATTTCCATCGATTTCTCCAGAGTCCTGGAAATAAGGCCTCATAGACAACAGCCCCATAAAACTAAAACAGTCACACAGGTGAATGTAGCCCATAATACAGTGATCATAATATTTTCCCCATTTTCTAAACATACTATCAAACCCAATTAATCAGAGAAGTATCCACCCCAGTGGTTTCTGTCAACCCGTGAGCCAGGGTGGTCAAACCAGCTGAGGCTTCAGGTACTGATTCATCCGGAGCTGTGTTATTTGGGATGTCACCCACGATAAGAC
This sequence comes from Oncorhynchus kisutch, assembly GCF_002021735.2. Lineage (NCBI taxonomy): Eukaryota > Metazoa > Chordata > Actinopteri > Salmoniformes > Salmonidae > Oncorhynchus > Oncorhynchus kisutch. The sequence goes on along the minus strand of NC_034202.2, from coordinate 42,690,392 downwards.
CGCTCAGACAAACAGCTTCCATGTGAAGCCCCACCCTTTCCCCGAGAACACATCACTTAGCAAGAGCCAGACACATCTTCACTTCTATGAACAAAAACAGGGGTGACAGGACAGGGAGGATTTTCTTCATTCGAGAGATGGCCCCCGGAATTCTGTTAATTCCAGTTCTCCTCTCGAACACTGTTTATTGTTCGATAGTGTCAGTGTGTCTTACCCTCCCGCCGTGCGATATGAATCCGGGTAGCTCTTTCAGCTAGCTGTCACCAGGAGACCTTGGTATGGTCCCCCCAACAAGCCTCTGGGACTGGATTGAGTGACTTCACCTGCAGTTCACCTATAATGCATAAAATGCTGGACATACAGGCTTGGTTAACAAACAGTTTCTCATGTTTTATCTGATTCTATCTTTAACTTCTATGCCCATTTGTTAACTACATTTTTTTAAAATATTAGTTTCTTATCCAATAGGCCCCATCCTATCCTAGACCACAATTTACCTACCCCCCTTTTGATACCTGGCTATGCCCAGGTAACAACCTTACCTACTCTAAATAATGACTTAGGTAAGATTAGTATATTATCCTTCTGTTCTGACATTATCATGTAGGAGCGCCCCTTTAATTTCCCACATGTCCAATTCTCCCTTTTGTCTCCACTCAGTGACTGTTATCTACACACTCCGTTATCTTTGCTCGTCCTGGCTCCCTTCTAAAACTTCTCCTCTCTGCTCTCCAACCGTCAAGGTCTCTGCAGTGCGGGGGAGGGCTCATCTGTCTGCCTTTTCCCATGTTTCCACATTTTAACTAAATGTCTCACTGTTTGGCTTTATCTAAACTCATGGATTTTTAGAAAAACATGTCTATGGTGGCAATTTCTAAAGTCTTTATATAGGTTAAGTAAACTCCACTATAATTAAGTTACCTTAAAAAAAATTAATTTCAATATTTTTTTATTTTTTATTTTTTATTTTTTTAAACAGTATTACCCATGACCACAAATGTATTATTCAAATGGCACCCCCTTGTGGCTGATCAGACCACCCGAGAGAGCCATGAAATCCGGTCACGGGTTACACCATCCCCCCACATTCGTGTTCCATACCATATTAGACATATTAAAGAACCCTTTATCCTTAAAATAAAATAAAAATCACTTGTGTAATTAAAACTCATAAAATAAAAAAACTCATAAAGGTTCCATATGTGAGCGTGCCTCTTTAAAATATCATGTCTCTGGGAACATGGAAATCCCCTTAACCCAAACATTTACTACAAAAACAAAACCTAATAATTATGATAATCCCCTCAAACTCAAATAATTTGTCTCGATGTTTCATGTCTTATTCGTGTTTCTCCAAATTGTCTCCCCAAAATACTTCTTAAATACCCAGCCATTAGACAGACACACACAACTGTGATAAATGTGCACTGTCCCTTTAACATAAAAACCTCAGCCTGCAATCCACTCTGCGGGCCTTTCATTGTTCTCCATAATGAAAACAGATTCTAATGTTAGTATACCTTGACCTCCTGTTTAATTTCAATGATGTTATCTGAACAATCAAACCAAAATCAATACCCGGGAAGTACTTGTGTAAATGAATTAAAATAACTAAATAATTTGGTTAGAACACCACTCCCGTCTTACATCGACCACACCCTTCGCCCCGTACCTAGTGTACAGCTTATCTATTACTCAGTGGCTCAATTAATGTTTAACGTAAGTATGTTCAGATGTTGATTATGTAATTCTACAACATTAGTATAGTTCAAACCTCATAATATAAATCCGCAAAAAGAATTTTGCGTTAATAGAGTTTAACACTCTTTCCAACAGTCATGCACCCCCCTCAATATTCTATGATATAACTCTCATCAGCAAGCCTGCGACTTTTTCAACATTCTCACCGGTTCCAGCTCCAACTGAAACACCTCATGTACCACACTCGCTTTGTCCCCGACCTCATTCATATCGATATTAGTCCCCGACTGAATATCAAGCGTGTTTCATGCACAGGATTTGATTCTTACAAATCTTCATTTACGCCAGTAAGCAGACCAGTGGGAGACGCAATGGCCCCGCCTTCTGTTCATTCTCTGTTTGGTCCCTTGGTTCTTAAATACATGGCTTTTATTTCTTTCAACTTCCTTGTCTCTGGCCTCCTGCTACGTCCCTCTCATCTCACATTCCATTGTTTTCAGCTGGGCCCCTGTTGGCGGCCACCCCCCTAGATAACCTGCTTGTGTCCATTTTAACTTCAATCCCTCCCAAACTTTCTTTATAGGCGTCCATCGTTCCTTTCCCCCTGATCTATATTCAATTTTTTGTTCTAGGAACTCATTAAACCTCAGCTTTGGAGTATTGGGAGTTGCCATTGTGAATTTGCTTTAAACGTAATTTAATTTAATTCAATCGGAATTTAATCGTAGTTTTAATCTAAATTCTCTCCTTCTATCTGAATATAGTTAGCATATACTTCGCCCGACGTTGATTAATACCCACGATGTATTCGAAGAGACACTATTGCTCGTACTCTGCCTTATCTCAGAGCTTCTCCTTCGTATATTCAGGTTGAGAAAAACCGCATGGGTTTGTATAGCATTATGGAGCGCACAACCAAGGGATCTATTCGACTATTTAGTCTCAATATTTAAATATTATATTCAGATATTATTTCAATTATACATCAGTCATTTCATTCCTGATTATACATTTATACATGTACCTATTAACATAGGTACATAGGTACAATATAGAAGTTACGGATTTATCCAATATCCCTTATTATAATTCTCTCTCTCTCCCTCTATCTAACCACCAACAATCTTAATGGAAACAATTACAACCACATTGCATTTTAACATAACATAACATAAACAGTTACAAATAGACAAAACAAGACAAAACAGCACGTTATATCTCTGACCCCTGAAAGCCGATCCTTATCAGTGAATTTCTATCAGACTGAGCCGTACCGGACCACAGGATAAAATTACAACTTATCCCCCTCGGCGCCAGATTTGAAGAATAGTAATTAGCTATCCCCTACTGATCTCTATTCCTGATCCCTATCGAGCTGACCCCTATCAGAATTATTACACATGTCCGACCCCTATCGGTGAATCTCTATCAGACTGAACCACACCGGGTCACGGGTCCCAAAATTACAATTTGTCCCCTCGGCTGCAGATTTAATGAATAGTAATTAGCTATCCCCTACTGATCTCTATTCCCGACCCCTATCGGAACTATCAAAGACAAAACAGTGATCACTCATCATTGAAAGCTAGCAGACTGTGCTGACCGGGTCACGGGTCCCAAAATTACAATTTGTCCCCTCGGCGCCAGAGTTAATGAATAGTAATTAGCTATCCCCTTACTGATATCTCATCAATGATTTAAATCACACCGGCCGTCGCCGGTTCGTTACTACATATGTTCACGTACACTGTTATTTCGACTCGTCAGCAAATTATAAATTTACACAAGAATTCATACTTACTCGGAAAAACTGATAAAAATTTGGACAGACTATTCGACAATATGCAAAGTTTGATTTAACAGGCTTTTGCTTACCTTATTTTTTTTTATGGTGCACCTTGAAATCAGTTTTCCGAGTTGAGCAGAATTGTTGCCCTCCCCCGAAAGTCTTCACCCGTCTTTCTTATTTATTTAATGAATCGTCCTTTCCCCAACTCGCCTTCTCCACACCCAAATCAACTCACTTCGACTGGATCGTTAGTAAACTATACTCTGCTACCATTTCTGTTAGCAATTGGATATGTAGACGGACGAGTCGGTCAAGGATCGATTCAGACAAGGTGGTAAATTGTATGACAAGCTACAGTTTATTCAGAGTGAAGATATCTAGAACAGCGTAATTACGGCTCTCCCGCTGGTTCGTACGGAAGCGCAGACGAAGAAGAGGCCGTTACAATCAGTACACCACTATTATATAGAAAAGAAAGTAGGTTGATTCTGGAAGATCGGATCTTTGGATTGGTTCAGCTGGGGTGTAGTCTGTAGTCTTCCGCCATTGGCTCAGTAGTCTGTCCGTCATCGTAGAATCCTCTTCGGGCATTCAACGTTCAGCTACAACGGAGATCATGTGTGTGTGCGCTGGTTTTGGCCATTAGTGTAATGCGGGAGCTATCCTGTAGGGGACCCCACAGGCTCAACTCTGAGTGGTAGCCCCCCCTTAACAATAGTTTGGTCTCCTACATAAGAAATAGCATTTCTCTACAATACCAAATAACATTTGAAAAGCTTGTGTCACTACAAGGTTGAACATTTATCACATTGGGTCTCCATGGTATTGTTATTAGATGTGCTTGACCTCCACTCTAACTGCCCATCCACTTTACTGCATCCCCATTCCACTCTCACCTTTATCTGATTCCTCCACACCACAACCTGTTAGCGGCTATCCTACCTAGTAACAGTACAGACCAATCGAAATAACCTAAGCCATATTCCCACACGCGCGCACACACCGGAGAGTTAGCTCTCCTCACAACTTTACAGGAGACCACCGGACAGTAAACATTTCGCTCCACACATCCAACCAGGACTACATTCAAGGCAAGTAAATTGCACAGTACACCCTACTGTACATGTAGATATATATACATACATTTTTACTACTTTTTGCACCTTTTATTTCAATTTTATTTATATATTCTCCTCCCTGCTACCTGATGAAGCCGAGTAAGGCAGAAACGCGTCGTGGCTGGGCTACCCCTAGACCCGTGTGAGACTGTGAGGAAAGCAGATTCCACACGGACTTCTGGGGTAGCTCCTTTTGCCTACTCTTTTATTTGTACACTTTACTTTCCTTAATTGGATTTTTACACAGCTCTCATATATATGCACACACTAGGATGTAGTGGAGTGTGACGTTGTATGCTATCCCTCACACCACTGGTGGTGTTGTATGTTTATGATTTGTATATGTTAAAAATATGTGTATAGGCACATCCCCTTTTATGTTCATGTGTGTTTGCATGTGTGCCCCCACCTCATCCTTGGTCCCAACCCTGCTGACAGACAGACACTAATACTTAGCCATCGGCCCTTTTACCAGTAGGCTCCCCTAGGAATATTAAGGTGGCCATTAGAACCATAAAATAGTTATTTAATAGTATTTGAAAGCTACAATGACTACAGACTCTTAAAAATGTACTTTATAATTATCCTTATTGATCCCTTGGATCCTGTAACAATAATCACTAGGGAACCAATTTATATTTAACAAAATATCAAATGTTCTTCTCTTTGGGCTACCATGACCATGGAACCTGGACCAATAGGAAACAACAACAAAAAAAAAAAATATATATATATATATTTTTTTAATTTAAAAACAAAAGAATATAAATTAAAAATTAATACATATGTACATAAATATATATATAATTTTATTTTCAAAGTCTCTTGAACTCAGGGTTACCATGACCATGGACCCTTGACCAAAATAAACAATAAAATAGAACACAAATAGACCAAATTTAAACCAAAAAAAACCTTCACCTACCTACCACCCTTCTAAAATATTTTTTGGAGACACCCACCAGCACCCCCAACGGACGAGAACCTTTTTTCTCCAACTACTCTGGGGACCCCGACCTTGGCGACTCCCCCGCAGCGAGCAAACCCTAAGCAATTAGGCCCTTCCATACACCAAGCAAGAAGACAGGAGGATATGGATAGACCGAACTCCTTCGGGACCTCTCGGGGTTCTGTTGGCAGACCAATCGGCTCAACCCTCCCAGCCCCTTTACACACGGGAGACTCACGTAACGCGCTGGACGACTATCTACCCCAGTTTAGAATTGGATTGGCAGTATGTTCAGTAGCGTGTGGGTGGTCCTAGCGGGTTGGGGCAGTTAAGTCCTCGAAAAGAGGGGCTTTTGGGTCATGCGCTGAGGCTGGAGGACTCGCGTCGGCCGTGTAATCCCTGGGGTGCCCAGATAATGTCTGGCGGAGAATTGGATCCCACGGAATAATTTCCCATGGGGGGATCCCTTACCCCGCCGTACTTAGCCTGGACAACCAATCCACTTTTTTTGACCTGGACTACGAACAAATTCACTGTCTAGGAAGGATATACCTCTGGAAACGTTACGATCCTGGAAGGGAGTAACTCCACTGGTCACTATCACCCAAAACCACTGAATTACCTACGACTGAGATGGTGGGGATGGAAACACCCAATTAACTTCTACTACTGCCGGACGTTTCATACGTAAGCCAGAGAAGGTTTGCCGGTTTCTAAACCCTCCATACACCTACCGAAACACAGGACGAAACTCCAAGGGCGGAGGCATGACAACCGTATAGAGGGCTCGCCTTCTGGGTCTTTGTCTGCTCAAACCACTGGTAGTTCAAAGACTGACCACTTGACAGGGACACATGGCAACCGACTGAGGTCCGGACCTGCACAAGGTATGCAACTCGATGGTTTTGCCTGATCCTACGCCGAGTATACCCATAACAGACCAGCTGGATTTGACTAGACATGGGTTGATTTGGAATTAGGATCCTGGAAGGGAATAACTCCTAATTACACACATGATTGAAAACATCCAGGACCAAAGACTGACGAACACTGAAGTAAATACATAGACAACATGGAGCTGAAAAAGAAGGATCCGAAAGAGAGTAAACTCCTAGGTTGCACTATGCTTTCCACTTCCGTTGACATAGCGGACCTAGACATCATGACCATACCACTCGACATGGACACATGGCAACCAACCGAGGACCGGACCTGCATAAGGTACGCAACTCAAGGGTTTTGCCTGATCCTAAGTTGAGTTGACAGACCTACCTAAACCTAACCTTAACCATTCTGAAATACTATACCTAACCCTAAACCTAACCCTAACCTTAACCACTCTAAAAAAAAACTTACCTAACACTAAACCCTAACCCTAACCTTAACCATTCTGAAAAACTATACCTAACCTTAAACCTAACCTTAACCACTCTAAAAACTATACCTAAACCTAAAACCTACTGACAGACAGTCTTTTAACCCAACCAACGGGTTAATCTACAAGTGGGCAACCATGGGGCCTACTACTTTGGCCGGCCGCGCCCGGACCCACCCGTACCGCGCGTATATGATGTGGAGTGCACACCCCTCCCTTCCCCCCCTTCGGCTTCCACGTGTCAGAGATGGAAGTGGATCAACCGACTCAAAACTAGACAAACTAACCCTAACCCTAACCCTAACCCTAACCCTCTAACCCTAACCCTAACCCTAACCCCTAACCCTAACCCTAACCCTAACCCTAGGTTGAACATTTATCACATTGGGTCTCCATGGTATTGTTATTAGATGTGCTTGACCTCCACTCTAACTGCCCATCCACTTTACTGCATCCCCATTCCACTCCCACCTTTATCTGATTCCTCCACACCACAACCTGTTAGCGGCTATCCTACCTAGTAACAGTACAGACCAATCGAAATAACCTAAGCCACATTCCCACACGCGCGCACACACCGGAGAGTTAGCTTTCCTCACAACTTTACAAGGAGACCACCGGACAGTAAACATTTCGCTCCACACATCCAACCAGGACTACATTCAAGGCAAGTAAATTGCACAGTACACCCTACTGTACATGTAGATATATATACATACATTTGTACTACTTTTTGCACCTTTTATTTCAATTTTATTTATATATTCTCCTCCCTGCTACCTGATGAAGCCGAGTAAGGCAGAAACGCATCGTGGCTGGGCTGCCCCTAGACCCGTGTGAGACTGTGAGGAAAGCAGATTCCACACGGACTTCGGGGGTAGCTCCTTTTGGCTACTCTTTTATTTGTACACTTTACTTTCCTTAATTGGATTTTTACACAGCTCTCATATATATGCACACACTAGGATGTAGTGGAGTGTGATGTTGTATGCTATCCCTCACACCACTGGTGGTGTTGTATGTTTATGCTTTTGTATATGTTAAAAATATGTGTATAGGCACATCCCCTTTCATGTTCATGTGTGTATGCATGTGTGCCCCCACCTCATCCTTGGTCCCAACCCTGCTGACAGACAGACACTAATACTTAGCCATCTTTTACCAGTAGGCTCCCCTAGGAATATAAAGGTGGCCATTAGGACCATAAAATAGTTATTTTATAGTATTTGAGAGCTACAATGACTACAGACTCTTAAAAATGTACTTTATAATTATCCTTATTGATCCCTTGGATCCTGTAACAATAATCACTAGGGAACCAATTTATATTTAACAAAATATCAAATTTTCTTCTCTTTGGGCTACCATGACCATGGAACCTGGACCAATAGGAAACAACTAATAAAAAATAATTAAAAAAATAATACAAATTAAAAATTAATACATATGTACATAAATATATATATTTTATTTTCAAAGTCTCTTGAACTCAGGGTACCATGACCATGGACCCTTGACCAAAATAAACAATAAAATAGAACACAAATAGACCAAATTTAAACAACAAAAAAAACTTCACCTACCTACCACCCTTCTAAAATATTTTTGGGAGAAACCCACCAGCATCCCCAACGGACGAGAACCTTTTTTCTCCAACTACTCTGGGGACCCCGACCATGGCGACTCCCACGCAGCGAGCAAACCCTAAGCAATTAGGCCCTTCCATACACCAAGCAAGAAGACAGGAGGATATGGATAGACCGGACTCCTTCGGGACCTCTCGGGGTTCTGTTGGCAGACCAATCGGCTCAACCCTCCCAGCCCCTTTACACACGGGAGACTCACGTAACGCGCTGGACGACTATCTACCCCAGTTTAGAATTGGATTGGCAGTATGTTCAGTAGCGCGTGGGTGGTCCTAGCGGGTTGGGGCAGTTAAGTCCTCGAAAAGAGGGGCTTTTGGGTCATGCGCTGCGGCTGGAGGACTCGCGTCGGCCGTGTAATCCCTGGGGTGCCCAGATAATGTCTGGCGGAGAATTGGATCCCACTGAATAATTTCCCATGGGGGGATCCCTTACCCCGCCGTACTTAGCCTGGACAACCAATCCACTTTTTTTGACCTGGACTACGAACAAATTCACTGTCTAGGAAGGATATACCTCTGGAAACATTACGATCCTGGAAGGGAGTAACTCCACTGGTCACTATCACCCAAAACCACTGAATTACCTACGACTGAGATGGTGGGGATGGAAACACCCAATTAACTTCTACTACTGCCGGACGTTTCATACGTAAGCCAGAGAAGGTTTGCCGGTTTCTAAACCCTCCATACACCTACCGAAACACAGGACAAAACTCCCAGGGCGGATGCATGACAACCGTATAGAGGGCTCGCCTTCTGGGTCTTTGTCTGCTCAAACCACTGGTAGTTCAAAGACTGACCACTTGACAGGGACACATGGCAGCCGACTGAGGTCCGGACCTGCACAAGGTACGCAACTCGATGGTTTTGCCTGATCCTACGCCGAGTATACCCATAACAGACCAGCTGGATTTGACTAGACATGGGTTAATTTGGAATTCGGATCCTGGAAGGGAATAACTCCTAATTACACACATGATTGAAAACATCCAGGACCAAAGACTGACGAACACTGAAGTAAATACATAGACAACATGGAGCTAAAAAAGAAGGATCCGAAAGAGAGTAAACTCCTAGGTTGCACTATGCTTTCCACTTCCGTTGACATAGCGGACCTAGACATCATGACCATACCACTCGACATGGACACATGGCAACCAACCGAGGACCGGACCTGCATAAGGTACGCAACTCAAGGGTTTTGCCTGATCCTAAGTTGAGTTGACAGACCTACCTAAAACCTAACCTTAACCATTCGGAAATACTATACCTAACCCTAACCCTAACCTTAACCACTCTAAAAACCCTTACCTAACCCTAAACCTAACCTTAACCCTAACCTTAACCATTTTGAAAAACTATACCTAATCCTAAACCTAACCTTAACCACTCTAAAAAAAACTATTCCTTACCCTAACCTTAAACCTAACCTTAACCACTCTAAAAAAACTATACCTAAACCTAAAAAACTACTGACAAACAGTCTTTTAACCCAACCAACGGGTTAATCTACAAGTGGGCAACCATGGGGCCTACTACTTTGGCCGGCCGCGCCCGGACCCACCCGGACCGCGCGCATATGTGTGGAGTGCACACCCCTCCCTTCCCCCCCTTCAGCTTCCACGTGTCAGAGATGGAAGTGGATCAACCGACTCAAAACTAGACACCCTAACCCTAACCCCTAACCCCTAACCCTAACCCTAACCCTCTAACCCTAACCCTAACCCCCTAACCATAACCCTAACCCCCTAACCCTAACCCTAACCCTAACCCTAACCCTAACCCTAAACCCTAACCCTAACCCTAACCCCTAACCCCTAACCCTAACCCTAACCCTAACCCTCTAACCCTAACCCTAACCCTAAACCCTAACCCTAACCCTAACCCCTAACCCTAACCCTAACCTAAACTCTACCATTCTAAAAACTATACCTGTCCCTAACCCTAACCTTAACCATCCTAAAATCCATACCTAACCTTAACCTTAACCCTCACCTTAACCCTAAACCCTTACCCTAACCCTAACCTTAACCTAAATATTAAAATACTATATCTTACCCTAACCTTAACCATTCTACCAACTATACCTAACCCTAACCCCTACCCTTACGGACAGACAACTTTTTAACCGAACCAATGGGTTAATCTACAAGTGGGCAACCATGGGGCCTACAACTTTGGCCGGCCGCGCCCGGACCGCTCCGGCCTACGCGCATATGAGTGGAGTGCATCCCCTCCCTTCCCCCTTCCGATTTCCACGTGTCAGAGATGGAAGTGGATCAACTGACTCAAAACTAGAAACCTAACCCTAACCCTAAACCTAAACCCTAACCCCTAACCCTGTTTTATTTGCAACTGGTGATTGAAAATAGGCACCTGGTAACCCAAAATTAAAAACATTTTTAATCATTTTAATGCATAATGACACAAATACAAGGGTGAATTTCAAACAAATATACTTAATTTAATCAGTTAATCATGGATTGATTTGTCCCTCAATCAGTGTCCGGGCCCGGCTGGCATTTTTGGGCAAATTATGGTACCGGTAGTGCCGTGCCTGCGTTTCCAGAGAGTGACACATATGGTCAGCCACAGTTCCCCGGTCTGTAACCGAACCTTGGTTAAAATTCAATGTGGCAACACTTCGTCGAATTGTACCGAAGGTCACTTTACTTCCAATGCCAAACTCTGCAAAGATTTGGCCGACATACTCACACAGATTACAGTACGGTTGACCGCGGGATGTGAAAAAGAAGAGTTCTGTGTCTGAGGTCATTCCACTCAGATGAGGCCTGATCTGATGGAATCGTTTAAGCCAAGTGTATTCCTCCTCACATATAACAATTCTGCACTCCCCGAAGCTATAATTAGTTTTGTGGCTCGCAACGCACATCTGATAACCCCCACCTTCCGGGGTTACTTCAGTAAAATCACTCTCACTGAACATGGTGACTGGGGATTGTCGAGTGCCATTAAATATAGCCAACCGGCTGGACATGAGAGCCGCAAACCTACGCCTGTCAGAGCAGGTCGCTTGGACCTCCAGCCTACTGAGAACTGAAGGAATTGCTTGATTACTTAGCTCAACAAACCGGTTTAACGCGCTGAGCACCTCGTCCCTGCAGCGTTTGCGAAATTTTGCCCTGTGCGTTGCCTGGCTATGCGGCGAATCCCTGTCCATCTTCGCCAAACAGAGTAACATCTTTCATATTCCACTGACCTTAGCTTGCAGACTATTTGGCCAGAACTGAAGAAGATAATTCAGGAAACCTCGAACATCGGCTCGGTACATTTTTTACGTGGATGGTGCCAAACCACGGTCGTCACATTGGCCATACCACTCAGACACACGTCTGTAGTTATCCAGAAAACACAGTCCTTCATCGGCCTTGCCCTCTGACATAATGCGGAGGAATTCCCATACTCGGGATAGACTGGTGCGACTATTGTCAATTCGTTTAACTGAAGGGTTTCTACCCGTAATATAGTGCTCATATTGAGTCAAAATTGCATTACTCCAAATCTCAATTCTGGACGGCACGCCACCGCCTTCATCACTCTCGCTCTCCGTGGAAGTCGCCACGACGCAGCCTTGCTCCCTCGGTTCCGAGCACGGTTCACTACCAACCTGACTGGTTGGCTGCATTGGCGCCGACGCACCCGCCGCCTGCTCACTCTCGTCCCCCAGCTTCTGATTCACGGACAACTCACTTTCAAAACACTGCAAAATCACAGGGTTCTCCAGCCGCAACGCCGTTGTCAGGCTGCATATACTGCCCTGATTCGGGCTGCTGTCTCTCAGTCGAAACCTGGCTAGATTGCATAGCATTCGTCCATTCCATAGTACCGGACTTAAGTGCATGTACAGACTTGAAATGTCCATCTAGCCGCACGATATTCTGCTTGGAACAAAGCCCACAGTCGCGTCTTTGTCTGCTGCTCATAGCTTCTCTCTCCTGCCTTCCTCCGTGTCTCTTTGTTTGCTCCACCAAACAACCTAACCCTAACCCGTACATTACCTGCAATTGTGCAAATCACTGCATTCAACCCTGTGTAGATCAGTCAATTCTTAACATGATTCTGTAAAAGCCTACCCCAATGAGGATATGTGTTTACTTTTAGCTGCCTGTGCCAACCGGAAATGCCATAATGTGGGTAAAAGGGGCTGTTTCGAAAGGTTAAAAAAGTCAGATCTTTCCAAAACTTCATATGTGTGATTAGACAACCGTCATGAACTGTAAATCAGTCATTCATCCCATCAGATTTCCAATAAAAAATCACACACACACACAGCAAGGACGGAGTGACACCGTGTGGGGCTTAGAGGCAGACAGAGCCTGCAATAGTTTGTTCAAACTATCAAAGAACCATTAGACCTAGAGCTCTGAAACTTTAGAAACCTGTTATAGAGCTCAAGTTGATAGTGCACGGTGAGTTATGTGGCTCTAGAAGGTTCTCAGACCGAGAAACAGCCTTGTACATTTGCAATCATTTCAATTAATTTAGAAAAGTCGCAGAGTCGCAAGACTAGGTGCATTAAAATCACCTCGGCCCATAGAGATGGATCCCAAAGTTTCTGTCCGATAGCTCATTCAAGAACCCCGTAGCAACGCCCGTAAAAAGTGGATTTGCAGCACTAATTAAGGTCGCTGCTCGGGCTCCAAATGACCTACCGAGCCAAAACTTGGTATTTGAGGTTGCCTCAGCTAGGCCTACACATGTCAGAACTGGACCCGCAGCTAGATAGTACCAACGTGTTATATGTTTTTATTATGGTTTAAACAGAAGGCGCTGTGAATTCTGGGCCTGCTCTGAAGTATGTGATAGTTGGCATCTAAACGAGTTGGAAAAAGTGGGTGTGGTGTCAACTTGTATCAGTTTGGTGTCAGAATAATATCTAATTAACTGATGGACAGTGACTTGCTGGCTGACTTTTGTCCATTTGTAATATGTTTAAACAGCGAGGTACCATCACCAAAATTACATTCTGAAATCAACACCAACGAGTGATGGAGAGGAACCAGTTTTTTTGAGTATGTCAAATTCATGATGGTAAATACCCATTGAAACATATTGCAAATGGACAGCCGTGCGCCTGGTGATTGGAACTGGTTACCAGGATAACATTTTTATAATGGTTTTAAATGCCTTTAGGGGTGTGCAAGGGGTCCATGGTTGGGTAGGGAGCACCCCCCATCCGAGCCCATCCAATAGGGGGCGCCCCTATTCATTTTGGACATTTTTCCAAAAACGTAAAAAAACGACAGTCCCACCCACTTCTCTCATGTCACCATGGAGAGGAACCACTAGCACTGCCCAGCCATCCCGAGTTCATCGGGCCAGTCAATTTTGCATTTCAGCAGAATTTATGAGCATGTCAAATTCCCTCACTTTCATTGCACCACGGGGTGTGTTCGGAGAAAACTTGCTTGCGTTAGACTCCTTGGTCCGTGTTTCAAGACGGGTCGAGTGGGTTGCCGACATCGCCACTGACCCCTGGAGTCCAGTTTACGTGAGCCTATCCCCGCCCTGGTGACGCAACAAGGTTGGGTGTGCACTGAGGACAGTCCGACCCGGTTGACAATCGCGCCGGGGGCAAGGGGCCCCGTGCCACCCCGCAGGGGGACATGACGCAGCGGGTACTAAGTCCTCTGCCCTAGGAAGCAGCGAGTATGGAGTAGGGGCACTGTAAAGCTCACGGCTGAAACCGGTAGCCACCTTCGCCCCAAGCCCTTCCAAGCCGGTCGCAGCACACCACCGACGGAGGAAATGGGTTTTCTTCAGTAATATCAACCAATCACAGATAACACTACACACTAGAGTCTACTTCAAACCAACAGACACACACGGGTTACTTCATAAAAACAGTTACCACCCTAAACATACATTTAAGGGAATAATAAAGTCACAAATCATGCGGTTCTACAGGTATCATCTTGCAAGCAAGACCTGGATTATGCAATAAATGCACTATTCAATGCACTTAGACAAAGAGGGTACTCAAAACGATTCTTGAGAACTATTAAAAACAACACATTTGCTGCCCTCCTCCCATTCATCCAACACTCACAGACCACACAAAATCATCCAACTCTCCTAAACTTAACCCCAATCCTACCCCTAACCGTAACCTCTCCTCAAACCCCACTCCTAACCTTTACCATTACCCTAACCATGGTTTTAATCCTACCCCTAACCCCAACCCTAACCTTAACCTCTCCCCAAACCCCTAACCTTAACCATCACCATTACCCTAACTAGGGTTCCTCATCTAATCTAACCCCTATCTCTCTCCTCCACCTAATCCTGACTCCCTATGGGGAGTGATCTACACCAGTCACCAAAACCGCAACACTTCCTTGTCTTTTCTCCTTCTCAATATTCAATCATCAGACAATTATCATTCCCCTAGTAACCACATTTTCACATGGATCAGATCCCTACATCAATCAATCAACACAACTTCTCTACAGCTCAGCACATTACATACCAACTCAACCAACTAATGTCTCTCGCATAGGATCCTCTCTCGTCGTCTCTCTCTGCTCCTCTCTCTGCTCTGTCTGTCTGTCCTGTCTGTCTGTCTGTCTGTCTGTCTGTCGTGTCTTGTCTGTCCTGTCTGTCTGTCTGTCTGTCTGTCTGTCTGTCTGTCTGGTCCTGTCTGTCTGTCTGTCCTGTTCCCTGTCTGTCTGTCTGTCCTGTCTGTCTGTTGTCTGTCTTCTGTCGTCCTGGTCTGTCTGTCGTCTGTCTGTCTGTCGTCTGTCTGTCTGTCCTGTCTGTCTGTCTGTCTGTTGTCTGTGTCTGTCTGTCTGTCTGTCTGTCTGTCTGTCTGTCCTGTTCTGTCCTGTCTGTCTGTCTGTCTGTCTGTCTGTCTGTCTGTCTGTCTGTCTGTCTGTCTGTCTGTCTGTCTGTCTGTCTGTCTGTCTGTCTGTCTGTCTGTCTGTCTGTCTGTCTGTCTGTCTGTCTGTCTGTCTGTCTGTCTGTCTGTCTGTCTGTCTGTCTGTCTGTCTGTCTGTCTGTCTGTCTGTCTGTCTGTCTGTCTGTCTGTC
>NC_034202.2:42634766-42669766 GCF_002021735.2 Oncorhynchus kisutch | reverse complement strand
TGTCTTTCTAAAATCTTTGAAAGCCAAGTTAACCTAACAGATGACTGACCATTTTGAATCCCACCGTACCTTCTCCACTATGCACTCTGGTTTCCGAGCTGGTCATGGGTGCACCTCAGCCACGCTTAAGGTCGTAAACGCTATCATAACCGCCATCGATAAAAGACGGTACTGTGTAGCTGTATTCATCGACCTGGCCAAGACTTTCGACTCTGTCAATCACCGCATTCTTATCGGCAGACTCAATAGCCTTGGCTTCTCAAATGACTGCCTCACCTTGTTCACCAACTACTTCTCAGATCGAGTTCAGTGTATCAAATCGGAGGGCCTGTTGTCCGGACCTCTGGCAAACTCTATGTGGGTGCCACAGGGTTAAATTCTCGGGACAAGTTTTTTCTCTGTACATATCAATGATGTTGTTCTTGCTGCTGGTGATTCTCCGATCCACCTCTACGCAGACAACACCATTCGGTATACATCTCGCCTTTCTTTGGACACTGTGTAAACAAACCTCCAAACAAGCTTCAATGCCATACAACACTCCTTCCGTGGCCTCCAACTGCTTTTAAATGCTAGTAAAACTAAATGCATGCTCTTCAACCGATTGCTGTGCGCACCTTCCTGTTCGTCTACATCACTACTCTGGATGGTTCTGGCTTAGAATATGTGGACAAATCAAATCAAATCAAATTGTATTTGTCACATACACATTGTTAGCAGATGTTAATGCGAGTGTAGCGAAATGCTTGTGCTTCTAGTTCCGACAATGCAGTAATAACCAAAGAGTAGTCTAACCTAAATAGTGATTCCTACAGCCTTTCGACAAAATGTGTTATCCCTTGCTCATGATCACCTGGTCTGGTCATTTAGGAATCACAAAGACTTATGATCGGATCCTTCGACATTTCTTTTGGCCGGGTTTAAAACAAGATGTGGCTCAGTTCTGTAGGACATGCCACACATGTCAGATAACAGGAAAACCAAATCAGATTATTCCTCCCGCTCCTCTTTGTTGCATACCTGTCATAGGTGAACCATTCGAACATGTGGTGGTTGATTGTGTTGGACCGTTACCAAAGACAAAATACAGCCCCGGTAGTGAGTAAAGCCTTAATAAAATTCTTCACGACATTCGGGTTACCTAAGGTGGTACAAAGTGATCAAGGTACCAATTTCCTATCCAAGCTCTTCAAGCAGGTGTTAAAATCCTTATCAATTACGCACCGTGTGTCAAGCGCCTATCACCCAGAGTCTCAGGGTGCGCTTGAACGTTGGCATCAGACACTGAAGTCTATGCTACGTAAATATTGTTTGGAATCTGAGAAAGATTGGGATGAGGGAGTTCCTCTAGTTTTGTTTGCTGGTCGTGAAACTGTGCAGGAGTCCCTAGGTTTCAGCCCGGCTAAACTAATATTTGGTCACACAGTGAGAGGACCAATGAAAGTCCTTAAAGAACAGTTCTTGTCCCAAGAGTTGTGTACAGGAGATGAGAATGTGTTGGACTACGTTAGTCGCTTACGTGAGCGCCTACACCAAGCTTGTGCTCTCGCAAAGGAAGCTCTGTCTTCCTCACAGAGGAGCATGAAAAGACACTATGATAAAGAGGCTGTTTCTCGTCCACTACAGCCAGGCGACCAAGTGCTGGTGTTATTACCTGTTCCAGGATCTTCACTGTCAGCTCATTTCTCTGGTCCTTATTTAATTGAAAAGAAAATAAGTGAAACTGACAATGTGCTTCAAACTCCTGATAGACAACGCCAATCTCGTGTGTGCCACATTAACATGTTGAAAGCATACCACACCCGACCCATCACACAGTTAGATAGTACAAAAACAGAGGAAGGTACTGCTGTCTCCTCTGCTACTACTGCTATGATAGCGGACTGTCATATTGATGATGTTGATGGATTGGAGTTGCGCAATACTCAGCAGCAGTGTGTTAGATTGCCCAACTCAGAAATGCTGCTGTCTATCCAATCCGGTCTGGTTCATTTAACGGAAGGACAGGCCAACGATATTATGAGGCTACTACACAGTTTTCCATGTCTCTTTAATGATGTTCCTCCTCGTACAAACGTGTTGGAACATGACATTATTGTTGGAAATGCTACACCTATCAAGCAACACCGATATCGTATCAACGCTTCCAAGAGGAAGATAATGAGGGATGAGGTGAGATATTTTTTGGAGAATGACCTGGCTAAGCCAAGTTCAAGCCCTTGGAGTTCTCGTTGCATTCTGGTTCCTAAACCTGATGGTACGTCCAGGTTATGTACGGATTATCGAAAGGTAAATTCTGTTACAATGCCAGATTCGTACCCGTTACCCAGACTGGACCACTGTATCTACACTATTGGTGCTGCTATGTATGTAACTAAGTTGGACCTCTTAAAAGGTTACTGGCAGGTTCTGTTAACTTCACGTGCGTCTGAGATTTCTGCCTTTGTGACCCCAGACAACTTCCTACAGTACTCAGTCATGGCTTTTGGGATGGGAAATGCACCAGCCACTTTCCAACGACTGGTTATTAACTCTGTATTAGCTGGCGTTCCTAATTGTAGTGCATACCTTGATGACCTAGAAATGTATTTGTCTAAGTGGTCAGATCATGTTGACTCTCTAAGAAGGGTAGTATGTGAACGTTTGGCAGCTATTTCTCTAACATTGAACTTGGCAAAGTGCGAGTTTGGGAAGGCTACTGTTACCTATCTCGGTAAAGAGGTCGGCCATGGACAGGTGTGCCCTGTTGATGCCAAGGTCTTGGCTATAACTGCAATCCCCGCACCTACCACCAGGCGAGAGCTTCGCCGCTTTTTAGGGATGGTTGGCTACTACCGTAGTTTCTGTAAAAATGTCTCTGCGGTAGTTGCTCCATTGACCGATTTGCTCAGTCCAGCTAGATCATTTGTGTGGTCCCCTGATTGTAAGATAGCTTTTGAATCTGCTAAAGCCCTCTTATGTAATACCCCTGTACTCGCTGCTCCGGATTTTGAACAACCATTCAAACTTGAGGTAGATGCTAGTGCCAGAGGTGCTGGTGCTGTTGTACTGCAGCAGGACAAAAGTGGAGTGGATCATCCCGTTTGTTATTTTTCACGTAAATTTAATAAATGTCAAACAAACTATGCCACAATAGAACAAGAAGCTCTTGCTTTGTTGTTGGCTCTGCAGTACTTTGAGGTATATATTGGTTCCAGTGCCCTACCAGTGATTGTATATATTGACCACAACCCCTTAGTGTTTCTCCACTGGATGTACCACCAGAACCAGCGCCTTATGCGTTGGGCGCTTCTTGTACAGAATTAAAATTTGGAGATCCGCCACAAAAAGGGTTCTGATAATGTGTTGGCAGATGCTTTATCTCATGTTTAAAAGAAAAATTATGATTTTGATGTTTTGTAAATACTGTGGTCGCAATCCCTAGGGTTGCTCTTTTTAAGGGTGGGAGTGTTACGGATACAGGTATCCTGTGTGCATCCTGTGTGTGTATTTATTTTCTCTCCTTCTCCCCTCACAGGTGAAAATCATCACTCCCCAATCAGTCACCAATCAATCAACAATCAGAAGACACACCTCCTCCTTTTTCCTACCCAATCACAGTTCCTTTCCCTTGGTTTAAAAACGCTGTCAGTTGTTTGCTCTGGAGCTCGATCTCTCTGTAAATGCCATATGTTTGTAAAGGTCTCTCATATGTTTGTAGAGCTCTCTAACCCTCTCCTACTATGTCTCTCTATCTCGCGCTCTTTATGTATTGAGCTATCTTTTGTTTGAGTACCTCCATACCTCCATATCACTTTGTCCTCACCTGTGAGTATTGTTTTTGGTTATGGTGTTTGAGTGTTTGTTTGATGGTGGGAAAAGGGGGAACCAAGACAAGTCCCCATACACTACCCGTAGGTAAACTTTGTTAACACAAATTAGAACTGGGCGGACCACCCACTGTATATTTGGTTAGTTAGTTAGCTGTTGTTGAAATAGGCTAGTCTAACTTAGGGGTGTTTTTGAATACTTATTATTTCTTTCCTTGGGTCCAGCTCAGCCCCTTTTCCTTCTTCCCCCCCCTTACCGGGGGTGTTTTCTAATAAACCATGTGTTTGACGGTAATTTAGTTGTCTGTGGTTATTTTGTTCTCACTTTTTCACTATTATAATTTGCATGAGTTATGTTACGGGTCTAGTTACCATCTCCCCTAGACTGTCGGGCCAAAAGGGATTCGTAGATGGCCTTGAGATTGAAGCTCTTTTTCAGTCTCTCGGCCCCTGCTTTGATGCACCTGTACTGACCTCGCCTTCTGGATGATAGCGGGATGAACAGGCAGTGGCTCGGGTGGATGTCCTTGATGATCTTTATGGCCTTCCTGTGACATTGGGTGGTGTAGGTGTCCTGGAGGGAGGTAGCCTTCTTCACCACGCTGTCTGTGTGGGTGGACCAATTCAGAATGCAGTCTCAGCATATTCCAGTTTACATAAAGTCAAATAAAGTTTGTTCAGGGCCGTCGATGCGTCTGCTTTGGGGGGAATATATGCGGCTGTGATTATAATCGAAGAGAATTCTCTTGGTAGATAATGTGGTCGACATTTGATTGTAAGGAATTCTAAGTCAGGTGAATAGAAGGACTTGAGTTCCTGTATGTTGTTATGATCACACCACGTCTCGTAAATCATAAGGCATACCCCCCGCCCCTCTTCTTACCAGAAAGATGCTTGTTTCTGTCGGCGCGATGTGTGAAGAAACCAGCTGGCTGTACCGACTCCGATAGTGTGTCTCGAGTGAGCCATGTTTCCGTGAAGCAAAGAACGTTACAGTTTCTGTCTCTCTGGAATGCTACCCTTGCTCGGATTTCATCAACCTTGTTGTCAAGAGACTGGACATTGGCGAGTAGTATGCTCGGGAGCGGTGCGCAATGGGCCCGTCTCCGGAGCCTGACCAGAAGACTGCTCCGTCTGCCCCTTTTACGGCGACGTTGTTTTGGTTCTCCGACTGGGATCCGATCCATTGTCCTGGGTGATGGGCAAAACAGGGGATCCACTTCGGGAAAGTCTTATTCCTGATGTTGCTCTTATATTCAGTAGTTCCTCCCGACTGTATGTAATAAAACCTAAGATTACCTGGGGTACCAATTTAAGAAATAACATGTAAAAAAACAAAATACTGCATAGTTGCGAAGTGAGGCGGCCATCTCTGTCAGCGCCGGAAGTAGTGATAGTAGTGAACTACAAATACCTAGGTGTCTGGATAGACTGTAAACTCTCCTTCCAGACTCACATTAAGCATCTCCAATCCAAAATTAAATCTAGCTTCCTATTTCGCAACAAAGCCTCCTTCACTCATGCTGCTGGCAAACACCCTCGTAAAACTTACTATCCTACGATTAATTTACAAAATGGCCTCCAACACTCTACTCAACAAGCTGGATGTAGTGCCATCCGATGTATCACCAAAGCCCCATATACCACCCACCACTGCAACCTGTATGTTCTCGTTGGCTTGCCCTCACTACATATTCGTCACCAAACCCACTGGCTCCAGGTCATCTATAAGTCTATGCTAGGTAAAGCCCCGCCTTATCTCAACTCACTGGTCACCATAGCACCACCCACCCGTAGCACGTGCTCCAGCAGGTATATTTCACTGGTCATCCCCAAAGCCAACACTTCCTTTGGCCGCCTTTCCTTCCAGGTCTCCGCTGCTAATGACTGGAACGAGTTGCAAAAATCACTGAAGCTGGAGTCTTATATCTCCCTCTCCAATCTTAAGCATCAGCTGTCAGAGCAGCTTCCCGATCACTGTATCTGTACACAGCCAATCTTTAAATAGCACACCCAACTACCTCATCCCTATATTGTTGTTTCTCTTTTTTCTCTTTTGCACCCCAGTATCTCTACTTGCACATCATCATCTGCACATCTATCACTCCAGTGTTAATGCTAAATTGTAATTATTTTGTCTCTATGGCCTATTTATTGCCATACCATCCTAATCTTCTACATTTGCTCACAATGTACATAGATTTTTCTATTGTGTTATTGACTGCACGTTTGTTATTCCCTTGTGTAACTCTGTTGTTTTTGTCGCACTGCTTTGCTTTATCTTTGCCAGGTTGCAGTTTTAAATGAGAACTTCTTCTCAACTGGCCTACCTGGTTCAATCAAGGAGAAATAAAAAATACAAAACTTGCCTAGTTAAATAATTATATATAAATATACTTTTGTTGTATCCTAAACTCCTAGTCAGGATCAGCATGCAAGTTAGGATCAGGGTCAGGGTCAGCATGCTAGTTAGGGTCAGGATCATCATGCTAGTTAGGGTAGGGTCATTATGCTAGTTAGGGTCAGGGTCATCATGTTAGTCGGGCAGGGTCAGCATGATAGTCAGGGTCATCATGTTAGTAAGGGTCAGGGTCAGGATGCTAGTTAGGGTCAGGGTCAGAATGCTAGTCAGGGTCATCATGTTAGCTAGGGTCAGGGTCAGCATGCTAGTTAGGATCAACGTGCTAGTTAGGGTCAAAGTCAGCATGCTAGTCAGGGTCAGGATGCTAGTTAGTATCAGGGTCATCGTGCTAGTTAGGGTCAGGGTCAGGATGCTAGTGAGGGTCAGGGTCAGGATGCTAGTTAGGGTCAGGGTCATCATGCTAGTTAGGATCAGGTTCATCATCTAGTTAGGGTCAGGTTCATTGTCTAGTCAGGGTCATTGTGCAAGTTAGGGTCATGGTGAGGATTCCTGTCAGGGCATTCACGCTAGTTAGGGGCACGGTCAGCATGCTAGTTATGGTCAGGGTCCTCATGATAGTTAGGGTCAGGGTCAGTATGCTAATTAAGGTCAACATGCTAGTTAGGGTCATGGTCAGCATGCTAGTCATTGTCAGGGTCAGCGTGCTTTGAGATTTCAGCTGATGTACGAAGGGCTATATAAATAAATTTGATTTTGATTTGATTTGATCACGCTAGTTAGGGTCACGGTCATCATGATAGTTAGGGTCAGGGTCAGTATGCTAGTTCGGGTCATCATGCTAGTTAGGGTCAGGGTCAGCATGCTAGTTAGGGTCAGGGTCATCATTCCTAGTTAGGGTCATTGTGCTAGTTAGCGTCAGGGTCAGCATGCTAGTTAGGGTCAGGTTCATGCTGCTAGTTAGGGTCAGGGTCAGGATGCTACTGTCACGCCTTGGTCTTAGTGTTTTGTGTTTTCGTTATATATTTGGTCAGGCCAGGGTGTGACAGGGGTTTATGTTGTTGTAATTCGTATTGGGGTTTGTAGTATTTGGGATCGTGGCTGATTAGGGGTGTTGTATAGGCTTGGCTGCCTGAGGCGGTTCTCAATCAGCAGTCAGGTGATTCTCGTTGCCTCTGATTGGGAACCGTATTTAGGTAGCCTGAGTTTCACTTTGTATTTCGTGGGTGATTGTTCCTGTCTCTGTGTAGTGTTCACCAGATAGGCTGTAATAAGTTTCACGTTCCGTTTGTTGTTTTCGTATTTATTTAGTTATTTCATGTATCGCCGTTTTCTTTATTAAAGATCATGATTAACCACCACGCTGCATTTCGGTCCGACTCTCTCTCAACAAACGAAGAACGCCGTTACAGCTACTTAGGGTCAGGGTCATCGTGCTAGTTAGCGTCAGGGTCATCCTGGTAGTTAGGGTCAGGGTCATCCTGCTAGTTAGGGTCAGGGTCATCCTGCTAGTTAGGGTCAGGGTCAGGATGCTACTTAGGGTCAGGGTCAGGATGCTACTTAGGGTCAGGGTCACCGTGCTATTTAGGGTCAGGGTCAGCATGCTAGTTGGGTCTACACCAGAGGTTAGTTACTTCCACCCCTGATTAGAGTTAGTGTTTACATTAACTGGATGGTTAGGGTTAGAGTTTACATTAACTGGATGGTTAGGGTTAGAGTTTACATTAACTTGATGGCTAGGTTTAGAGTTTGCATTAACTGGATGGTTAGGGTTAGAGTTTGCATTAACTGGATGGTTAGAGTTTAAATGAACTGGATGGTTAGGGTTAGAGTTTATATTAAATGGATGGTTAGGGTTAGAGTTTATATTAAATGGATGGTTAGAGTTTACATTAACTGGATGGTTAGGGTTAGAGTTTATATTAAATGGATGGTTAGAGTTTACATTAACTGGATGGTTAGAGTTTACATTAACTGGATGGTTAGAGTTTACATTAACTGGATGGTTATACATTAACTGGATGGTTAGGGTTAGAGTTTACATTAACTGGATGGTTAGGGTTAGAGTTTACATTAACTGGATGGTTAGAGTTTACATTAATTGGATGGTTAGGGTTAGGGTTTACATTAACTGGATGGTCAGGGTTAGAGTCTGCATTAATTGGATGGTTAGGGTTAGAGTTTACATGAACTTGATGGCTAGGTTTAGAGTTTACATTAACTGGATGGTTAGGTTAGAGTTTGCATTAACAGGATGGTTAGAGTTTACATTAACTGGATGGTTAGGGTTAGGGTTTACATTAACTGGATGGTCAGGGTTAGAGTTCACATTAAATGGATGGTTAGGGTTTACATTAACTGGATGGTTAGAGTTTACATTAACTGGATGGTTAGAGTTTACATTAACTGGATGGTTAGAGTTTACATTAACTGGATGGTTAGAGTTTACATTAACTGGATGGTTAGGGTTAGAGTTTACATTAACTGGATGGTTAGGGTTAGAGTTCACATTAACTGGATGGTTAGGGTTAGAGTTTACATTAACTGGATGATTAGGGTTAGAGTTTACATTAACTGGATGGTTAGAGTTTACATTAACTGGATGGTTAGAGTTTACATTAACTGGATGGTTAGAGTTTACATTAACTGGATGGTTAGAGTTTACATTAACTGGATGATTAGGGTTAGTTTACATTAACTGGATGGTTAGAGTTTACATTAACTGGATGGTTAGAGTTTACATTAACTGGATGGTTATACATTAACTGGATGGTTAGGGTTAGAGTTTACATTAACTGGATGGTTAGGGTTAGAGTTTACATTAACTGGATGGTCAGGGTTTACATTAACTGGATGGTTAGAGTTTACATTAACTGGATGGTTAGAGTTTACATTAACTGGATGGTTAGAGTTTACATTAACTGGATGGTTAGAGTTTACATTAACTGGATGGTTAGAGTTTACATTAACTGGATGGTTAGAGTTTACATTAACTGGATGGTTAGGGTTAGAGTTTACATTAACTGGATGGTTAGGGTTAGAGTTCACATTAACTGGATGGTTAGGGTTAGAGTTTACATTAACTGGATGGTTAAGGTTAGAGTTTACATTAACTGGATGATTAGGGTTAGAGTTTACATTAACTGGATGGTTAGAGTTTACATTAACTGGATGGTTAGAGTTTACATTAACTGGATGGTTAGGGTTAGAGTTTACATTAACTGGATGGTTAGGGTTAGAGTTCACATTAACTGGATGGTTAGGGTTAGAGTTTACATTAACTGGATGATTAGGGTTAGAGTTTACATTAACTGGATGGTTAGAGTTTACATTAACTGGATGGTTAGAGTTTACATTAACTGGATGGTTAGAGTTTACATTAACTGGATGATTAGGGTTAGTTTACATTAACTGGATGGTTAGAGTTTACATTAACTGGATGGTTAGAGTTTACATTAACTGGATGGTTATACATTAACTGGATGGTTAGGGTTAGAGTTTACATTAACTGGATGGTTAGGGTTAGAGTTTACATTAACTGGATGGTTAGAGTTTACATTAATTGGATGGTTAGGGTTAGGGTTTACATTAACTGGATGGTCAGGGTTAGAGTTCACATTAAATGGATGGTTAGGGTTTACATTAACTGGATGGTTAGAGTTTACATTAACTGGATGGTTAGAGTTTACATTAACTGGATGGTTAGAGTTTACATTAACTGGATGGTTAGAGTTTACATTAACTGGATGGTTAGGGTTAGAGTTTACATTAACTGGATGGTTAGGGTTAGAGTTCACATTAACTGGATGGTTAGGGTTAGAGTTTACATTAACTGGATGGTTAAGGTTAGAGTTTACATTAACTGGATGATTAGGGTTAGAGTTTACATTAACTGGATGGTTAGAGTTTACATTAACTGGATGGTTAGAGTTTACATTAACTGGATGGTTAGAGTTTACATTAACTGGATGGTTAGAGTTTACATTAACTGGATGGTTAGAGTTTACATTAACTGGATGGTTAGAGTTTACATTAACTGGATGGTTATACATTAACTGGATGGTTAGGGTTAGAGTTTACATTAACTGGATGGTTAGGGTTAGAGTTTACATTAACTGGATGGTTAGAGTTTACATTAATTGGATGGTTAGGGTTAGGGTTTACATTAACTGGATGGTCAGGGTTAGAGTTCACATTAAATGGATGGTTAGGGTTTACATTAACTGGATGGTTAGAGTTTACATTAACTGGATGGTTAGAGTTTACATTAACTGGATGGTTAGAGTTTACATTAACTGGATGGTTAGAGTTTACATTAACTGGATGGTTAGGGTTAGAGTTTACATTAACTGGATGGTTAGGGTTAGAGTTCACATTAACTGGATGGTTAGGGTTAGAGTTTACATTAACTGGATGGTTAAGGTTAGAGTTTACATTAACTGGATGATTAGGGTTAGAGTTTACATTAACTGGATGGTTAGAGTTTACATTAACTGGATGGTTAGAGTTTACATTAACTGGATGGTTAGAGTTTACATTAACTGGATGGTTAGAGTTTACATTAACTGGATGGTTAGAGTTTACATTAACTGGATGGTTAGAGTTTACATTAACTGGATGGTTAGAGTTTACATTAACTGGATGATTAGGGTTAGTTTACATTAACTGGATGGTTAGAGTTTACATTAACTGGATGGTTAGAGTTTACATTAACTGGATGGTTAGAGTTTACATTAACTGGATGGTTAGAGTTTACATTAACTGGATGGTTAGAGTTTACATTAACTGGATGGTTAGGGTTAGAGTTTACATTAACTGGATGGTTAGGGTTAGAGTTTACATTAACTGGATGATTAGGGTTAGAGTTCACATTAACTGGATGGTTAGAGTTTACATTAACTGGATGGTTAGGGTTAGAGTTTACATTAACTGGATGGTTAGGGTTAGAGTTCACATTAACTGGATGGTTAGGGTTAGAGTTCACATTAACTGGATGGTTAGAGTTTACATTAACTGGATGGTCAGGGTTAGAGTTTACATTAACTGGATGGTTAGAGTTTACATTAACTGGATGGTTGGAGTTTACATTAACTGGATGGTTAGAGTTTACATTAACTGGATGGTTAGAGTTTACATTAACTGGATGGTTAGAGTTAGAGTTTACATTAACTGGATGGTTAGAGTTAGAGTTTACATTAACTGGATGGTTAGAGTTTACATTAACTGGATGGTTAGAGTTTACATTAACTGGATGGTTAGAGTTTACATTAACTGGATGGTTAGAGTTAGAGTTTACATTAACTGGATGGTTAGAGTTTACATTAACTGGATGGTTAGAGTTTACATTAACTGGATGGTTAGAGTTTACATTAACTGGATAGTTAGAGTTTACATTGTAATTGAACTGTGTATAGTGTTTTTGTGTGTAGTGCGTGAGTTTATAATGTGTGTGTGTGTGTAGGTGTGTGAACGTACTGGGGTTGTTGTTGCAGTTGCGGAATATGTACATGAACAGCAGAACAGTTGCTATGGTCGTGATGAGCATCCCTCCAATGGCAGCTCCAATCACAGCAGGGTACGCACTGAAGGGAGGGTCCGCTGCAAAATACACACATTTTACACACACACACACACACACACACACACACACACACACACACACACACAGTCAGAAATGTATACCCTCTACCATTTACCACGAGCCTGACATTTACAGGTAATTTCCGATTGAGCCGACATCTGCATCTTTTACGTGAATGTGATCTTTGCAAAATTGCCCCTGGGAAAATGCCCTTAAAATCTGCATTGTCAGCAATATAGTGACTTGCACAATAGCACAGCTAAGATGAATTATTTTTGGCACCTGAGTGGCGCAGCAGTGTAAGGCACTGCATCTCAGTGCAAGAGGGGTCACCGCTGTGCCTGGTTTGAATCCAAGCTGCATCACATCTGGTCGTGAATGGAGTCTCATAGGGCGGCAGACAATTGGTCCGGGGTAGACTGTCATTGTAAATAATAATTTGTTCTTAACCGACTTGCCTAGTTAAATAAAGGTTTAAATAAAACAAGCTATGTTTTGTGGCAAAATAAGTGATATATCGTCAACATTGGGTTGTGGTGCACCATGTCCGTACAGTACATACAAATTAACTTGCTAATGTCGGCTAGCACGTTAGTGAATCAGTGATGCTTTAAGAACATTCAGAACTAATCTCTAACAGAACAGACATAGCTAACGGGTTCAGAACTAATCTCTAGCAGAATAGACAAAGCTACAACCCTTCTATTTTAGTTTACCCTGCGCACACAACCCATGTGGAATTCCTGGTCTCTGGAAGCGTTTGGAACTGGCGATCTGTGGTAAGAACGCATAGTTTATCTGAGCCTATGCTGCCCTTCAGTCATTTGACTTTTTGGCCCTGAGGAGACATGGATCACCCCAGAGAACACTGTTACTTCAGCTGCTCTTCCTTCATCTGACTACCATTTCTCATAATCCAAGAGCATCTGGTCATCGCTAGCTGGCACAGAGCAACTCATTTCTCTTTCGTGGAGATTTTCTCTGTTCTCCTTCT
The DNA here is from genome assembly GCF_002021735.2 of Oncorhynchus kisutch. Lineage (NCBI taxonomy): Eukaryota > Metazoa > Chordata > Actinopteri > Salmoniformes > Salmonidae > Oncorhynchus > Oncorhynchus kisutch. Next base: position 42,657,023 of record NC_034202.2, on the reverse strand, counting down.
TTCACCTGTCCATCTCCTCATTTGAATTCTAAGATGTCACTTGTCCACTCAAACTTAACATTATTGTCATCTATCGCCCACCAGGTGCCCTTGGAGAGTTCATCAATGAGCTTGACACCTTGATAAGCTAATTTCCTGAAGATGGCTCACCACTCTTCATACTTGGTAACTTCAACCTTACGACATCTGCCTTTGATTCATTTCTTTCCAACTCTTTCTTTCCCCTTCTTGCCTCTTGACTTCACCATTTCCCCTTTCGCTCACAAGGCAGGCAATACGCTTGACCTCAAATTTAGAGGCTGTTCTCTTACTAATCTCACTGCAACCCCCCTCCAGACTACTTTGTTTCATTTTCTATTTCCATTTCCTCCAACCCTAGCCACTCAGCCCCTACCCAGATGGTCATGTGACTCGCACTGTCCCCTTTCCTTTCAGCCCTCACCCTGCTCCGTGGCTGAGTGACTAATTGTGATCTTACAGAATGAAAATAGAGGAAAAATAAACTTCCAGAGGACCTATCATCCTTCCACTCTCTCCTCTCTAAATTATCTTCCTCTGTATCTGCTGCTAAAGCCACTTTCTATCACCCTGCATGTCAAGCTTCTGCCTCTAACCCTGGGAAAATATTTTCCACCTTCTCCTCCCTTCTTAATCCTCCAACCCCTCCCTCCTCCCACTCCGCAGACGACTTTGTCAACGACTTTGAAAATAAAGTTGACGACATCTGCTCTTCCTTCCTTCAGCCTACTGAATCAATTGGTCCCACTCACACAGAACTACCCTATGCCTTAAATTCCTGCTACTAGTGAGGTCCAGCTGCCCAACAAACTGCCCTCTTGAAACCATCCCCTCCTGCCTTCAGACCATCTCTGGAGACCTTCTCCCATTTCTCACTTCCCTCATTAAGTCATCCCTGACCACTGGCTGCGTCCCCTCTGACTTCCAAATGACCTGAGTCACTCCCCTCCTCAAGAAACCATCACTCGACTCCTCTGATGTCAAAAACTACAGACCGGTATCCCTTCTTTCTTTTCTTTCCAAAACACTTGAGTGCACTGTCCAATCAGAATGGGGATGGCTGCCATTTTATGGGCTCCTAACCAACTGAGCTACTTTGTTTGGAACTTATTTTGTACATAATGTTGCTTTTACCATCTCTTATAACCAAAAAGAGGTTCTGGACATCCGAACAGTGATTACTCACCTCAAATTGGAAAATGATTTTTTCTTTAATGAGTCTGAAGTGAAGGATATACTGCTTTCTCGAGACCAGGCCCAAATCCCTGTCATTCGCGTGAAGAAAAGACAGAGAAATGGGGGCAGAGGTTGCAGTGCCTGGTGAGAATTCGGAGGATAGTGTGTAAACCACCACTACCATCAGTACTATTGGCCAACGTGCAATCATTGGAAAATAAGCTAGATCTACGATTAAGACGATTAAGACGATTATCCTACTATCTTATGTTTCACGCAGTCGTGGCTGAACGATGACACGGATAATATAGAGCTGGCTGGGTTTTGAATCGACAGGACAGAGCAGCTATGTCTGGTAAGACGAGGTGCAGGGGTATGGGGTATGCAGGGGTATGTGTCTATTTGTCAATACTAGCTGGTGCGCAATGTCTAATATTAAAGAAGGTATTGCTCGCCTGAGGAAAAGTACCTCATGATAAGCAGTAGAGAACACTATCTACCAAGAGTTCTCATCTAGTGCCATGATGGCGTAGCAGTAAGACGTCTTGTCGTGTCGCGTCGCGTCCCTTTGTATATATCGTTTTTTTAGTTAAAAAAAAAAGTTTTTTTCTTCGCATATCTTTTAAAACATTTTGCTAAACCTCAACTTCTAAATACTCTCCTGCAACCCGCCTCATCCAATGTAGCTATTTTTCCTAAAGTATTTATATTTACTTCGGATCCGGAACCCCTCGACTGAAGCTAGCCAGCTAACTACCAGCTATCAGTCAGCAAAACATTGCTAGCGGTCTTCAGCTAACCGGTCATCAGCTAACCTTTAGCTCGGAAAGCTCTCGCCAGTTCGAACAACGCGACTCTAACCAGAGCATAACGGACCTATTTATTTATTTATTTATTTTAAATATAATTTTTTTAATCCCCGGATTCCCACCGCAAACGGAACATCTTCAGCTGGATCTTCACAACTAGCTACCTAGCTAACCGCAACCCCGGATGATTACTCCTGGCTAGCGTTTCCACCCACTTAGCTTGAAGCTAGCCCGGCCAGAGCCCTTGTGCTACCACCGTAGCATACTCCTGGGCTACAATATCCGGACCCACGACCGGTCTATCGATGTCACCGCATGAAGAGGAATAAGCAGACTCACCCCATCGCGACGTCCCCCAAAGGCTAACTCTCTAGCCCTTGCTATCTCCTTGCTTGCTAATTCGGCCTGCTAACTGCTAGCTTGTTTAGCCCCGGTCCGCTAACTGCTACCTTGTTTAGCCCCGGCCTACTAACTGTTAGCTTGTTAGCACAGGCCTGCTAACCGTCTGAATCGCCGCGTCCCAAACACTCACTGGACCCATATTTACTTTCTATCTCTTTTGATTTTTTATTTGTTTATACCTTCCGGTAACCTGCCTCACCCAATGTGATACGGAATTGCTATTATTTATATTTTTTAGAACACACTCAAGAACCTCCAGAAGCTAACCAGCTAACTAGCTACAAGCTATTTAGTCATTGTTAGTTTTTTTTTTTTACCTGGATAACACTCGCCAGTCCAGCTTCCCTGCCCCATCCACCGCTGCCCCCTGGACACTGATCACTTGGCTACATAGCTGATGCATGCTGGACTGTCCATTAATCACGGTACTCCATTCTGCTTGTTTATGTTTTATCTGTCGGCCCCAGCCGCACTCAGGCTCTGTGTGTAGTTAATCCGACTCTCCCTCTGCCTAGTTAACGCCTTTTTACCTGCTGTTGTTGTGCTAGCTGATTAGCTGTTGTCTCACCTACTGTTTTAGCTAGCTCTCCCAATTCAACACCTGTGATTACTGTATGCCTCGTTGTATGTCTCTCAAATGTCAATATGCCTTGTATACTGTTGTTCAGGTTAGTTATCATTGTTTTAGTTCACAATGGAGCCCCTAGTTCCACTCTTCATACCCCTGATACCTCCTTTGTCCCACCTCCCACACATGCGGTGACCTCACCCATTACAACCAGCATGTCCAGAGATACAACCTCTCTCATCATCACCCAGTGCCTGGGCTTACCTCCGCTGTACCCGCACCCCACCATACCCCTGTCTGCGCATTATGCCCTGAATATATTCTACCATGCCCAGAAACCTGCTCCTCTTATTCTCTGTCCCCAACGCTCTAGGCGACCAGTTTTGATAGCCTTTAGCCGCACCCTCATACTACTCCTTCTCTGTTCCGCGGGTGATTTGGAGGTAAACCCAGGCCCTGCATGTCCCCAGGCACCCTCATTTGTTGACTTCTGTGATCGAAAAAGCCTTGGTTTCATGCATGTCAACATCAGAAGCCTCCTCCCTAAGTTTGTTTTACTCACTGCTTTAGCACACTCTGCTAACCCTGATGTCCTTGCCGTGTCTGAATCCTGGCTCAGGAAGGCCACCAAAAATTCTGAGATTTCCATACCCAACTATAACATCTTCCGTCAAGATAGAACTGCCAAAGGGGGAGGAGTTGCAGTCTACTGCAGAGATTGACATTACTTTGCAGGCTTACTTTCCAGGTCCATACCCAAACAGTTTGAACTACTAATTTTGAAAATTACTCTCTCCAGAAATAAGTCTCTCACTGTTGCCGCCTGCTACCGACCCCCCTCAGCTCCCAGCTGTGCCCTGGACACCATTTGTGAATTGATCGCCCCCCATCTAGCTTCAGAGTTTGTTCTGTTAGGTGACCTAAACTGGGATATGCTTAACACCCCGGCAGTCCTACAATCTAAGCTAGATGCCCTCAATCTCACACAAATCATCAAGGAACCCACCAGGTACAACCCTAACTCTGTAAACAAGGGCACCCTCATAGACGTCATCCTGACCAACTGGCCCTCCAAATACACCTCTGCTGTCTTCAACCAGGATCTCAGCGATCACTGCCTCATTGCCTGTATCCGCTACGGAGCCGCAGTCAAATGACCACCCCTCATCACTGTCAAACGCTCCCTAAAACACTTCTGTGAGCAGGCCTTTCTAATCGACCTGGCCCGGGTATCCTGGAAGGACATTGACCTCATCCCGTCAGTTGAGGATGCCTGGTCATTCTTTAAAAGTAACTTCCTCACCATTCTAGATAGGCATGCTCCGTTCAAAAAATGCAGAACTAAGAACAGATACAGCCCTTGGTTCACTCCAGACCTGACTGCCCTCGACCAGCACAAAAACATCCTGTGGCAGACTGCAATAGCATCGAATAGTCCCCGCAATATGCAACTGTTCAGGGAAGTCAGGAACCAATACACACAGTCGGTCAGGAAAGCTAAGGCCAGCTTCTTCAGGCAGAAGTTTGCATCCTGTAGCTCCAACTCCAAAAAGTTCTGGGACACAGTGAAGTCCATGGAGAACAAGAGCACCTCCTCCCAGCTGCCCACTGCACTGAGGCTAGGTAACACGGTCACCACCGATAAATCCATGATTATCGAAAACTTCAACAAGCATTTCTCAACGGCTGGCCATGCCTTCCGCCTGGCTACTCCGACCTCGGCCAACAGCTCCGCCCCCCCCACAGCTACTCGCCCAAGCCTCTCCAGGTTCTCCTTTACCCAAATCCAGATAGCAGATGTTCTGAAAGAGCTACAAAACCTGGACCCGTACAAATCAGCTGGGCTTGACAATCTGGACCCTCTATTTCTGAAACTATCCGCCGCCATTGTCGCAGCCCCTATTACCAGCCTGTTCAACCTCTCTTTCATATCGTCTGAGATCCCCAAGGATTGGAAAGCTGCCGCAGTCATCCCCCTCTTCAAAGCGGGAGACACCCTGGACCCAAACTGTTACAGACCTATATCCATCCTGCCCTGCCTATCTAAAGTCTTCGAAAGCCAAGTCAACAAACAGGTCCCTGACCATCTCGAATCCCACCGTACCTTCTCCGCTGTGCAATCTGGTTTCCGAGCCGGTCACGGGTGCACCTCAGCCACGCTCAAGGTACTAAACGATATCATAACCGCCATCGATAAAAGACAGTACTGTGCAGCCGTCTTCATCGACCTTGCCAAGGCTTTCGACTCTGTCAATCACCATATTCTTATCGGCAGACTCAGTAGCCTCGGTTTTTCGGATGACTACCTTGCCTGGTTCACCAATTACTTTGCAGACAGAGTTCAGTGTGTCAAATCGGAGGGCATGCTGTCCGGTCCTCTGGCAGTCTCTATGGGGGTGCCACAGGGTTCAATTCTCGGGCCGACTCTTTTCTCTGTATATATCAATGATGTTGCTCTTGCTGCGGGCGATTCCCTGATCCACCTCTACGCAGACGACACCATTCTATATACTTCCGGCCCGTCCTTGGACACTGTGCTATCTAACCTCCAAACGAGCTTCAATGCCATACAACACTCCTTCCGTGGCCTCCAACTGCTCTTAAACGCTAGTAAAACCAAATGCATGCTTTTCAACCATTCGCTGCCTGCACCCGCACGCCTGACCAGCATCACCACCCTGGATGGTTCCGACCTTGAATATGTGGACATCTATAAGTACCTAGGTGTCTGGCTAGACTGTAAACTCTCCTTCCAGACTCATATCAAACATCTCCAATCGAAAATCAAATCAAGAGTTGGCTTTCTATTCCGCAACAAAACCTCCTTCACTCACGCCGCCAAACTTACCCTAGTAAAACTGACTATCCTACCGATCCTCGACTTTGGCGATGTCATCTACAAAATTGCTTCCAACACTCTACTCAGCAAACTGGATGCAGTCTATCACAGTGCCATCCGTTTTGTCACTAAAGCACCTTATACCACCCACCACTGCGACTTGTATGCTCTAGTCGGCTGGCCCTCGCTACATATTCATCGCCAGACCCACTGGCTCCAGGTCATCTACAAGTCCATGCTAGGTAAAGCTCCGCCTTATCTCAGTTCACTGGTCACGATGGCAACACCCATCCGTAGCACGCACTCCAGCAGGTGTATCTCACTGATCATCCCTAAAGCCAACACCTCATTTGGCCGCCTTTCGTTCCAGTACTCTGCTGCCTGTGACTGGAACGAATTGCAAAAATCGCTGAAGTTGGAGACTTTTATCTCCCTCACCAACTTCAAACATCTGCTATCTGAGCAGCTAACTGATCGCTGCAGCTGTACATAGTCTATTGGTAAATAGCCCACCCATTTTCACCTACCTCATCCCCATACTGTTTTTATTTATTTACTTTTCTCCTCTTTTGCACACCAATATCTCTACCTGTACATGTCCATCTGATCATTTATCACTCCAGTGTTAATCTGCAAAATTGTAATTATTCGCCTACCTCCTCATGCCTTTTGCACACAATGTATATAGAATCCCCTTTTTTTCTACTGTGTTATTGACTTGTTAATTGTTTACTCCATGTGTAACTCTGTGTTGTCTGTTCACACTGCTATGCTTTATCTTGGCCAGGTCGCAGTTGCAAATGAGAACCTGTTCTCAACTAGCCTACCTGGTTAAATAAAGGTGAAAAAAATATATATATATTATTCGTAGCCATCTATTTACCACCACAAACCGATGCTGGCACTAAGACCGCACTCAACAAGCTGTATAAGGTCATAAGCAAATAAGAAAATGCTCATCCAGAAGCGGCACTCCTAGTGGCCGGGGACTTTAATACAGGGAAACTTAAATCCGTTTAACCTCATTTCTACCAGCATGTCACATATGCAACCAGAGGGGAAAAAAACTCTAGACGATCTTTACTCCACATACAGAGATGCATAGAAAGCACTCCCTCGCCCACCATTTGGCAAATTTGATCATAATTCTATCTTCCTGATTCCTGCTTACAAGCAAAAACTAAAGCAGGAATTACCAGTGACTCACTCAATACGAAAGTGGTTAGATGACGCGGATTCAACGCCATAGGACTGTTTTGCTAGCACAGACTGGAATATGTTCCCTAACCCAATGGCATTGAGGAGTATACCATCTCAGTCACCAGCTTCATCAATAAGTGCATCGTCCCCAGAGTGACCATACATACATTTCTGTTAGAGGAAATTATAGTTGAAATGATTAATTATGTATACATTTACTTAAGAACCATTTCTTTTAATACTATTATGTTATGGTATGAAATGTATGGGTTCTTGGTTAAGCTGTTACTGAAAATGTAAGTAAAACGAATTAATTGTCTGTACCTTGCGGGAAGTTAAGGGAGAGGGATGATATATCTTTTCTGACAGATAAGAATGGTCCTTGATATTCCATTAGTGGAGGAGAAGATATCTTTTAGACAGATTGGAATGTTTGGTTTATGAGGGGAGTAGAAGACATCTCCGGACCTGAAAACACTGCGCTATTGTGTGGATCGGAGAGAGTGTGAGAAACTGATGATGTCATTTCATGTCCTCTCTTTAAAATGTAATGTTCTTTGTAGTTTGCTTCAGTACTCTCTTGCAATAAACGCTGTTACCTGGCTTTTAGGACTGGTCTCGATCTACTTCATGCATAATTAATGAATTTACAATTCATTAATGAACTAGAGAGAGTGAGAATTTGATTTTGGCTATAAAACATAAAGGAATTTAGAATTCCTCTAACAATTTCCCAACCAGAAGCCATGGATTACAAGCAACATTCGCACAGAGCTAGAGCTACCGCTTTCAAGGAGCCGTACAATAATCCAGAAGCTTATAAGAAATCCCACCATGCCCTAAGACGAACAATCAAACATGCAAAGCGTCATTCGCCCTGTAGCACTCACTTCCGTCATCACGAAGTTGCTTTGAGAGACTAGTCAAGGATCAATTTACTTACCGCACCAATAGATCCACAGACGATGCAATCGCCATCGCATTGCACACTACCCTGTCCCATCTGGACAAGAGAAAAACCTATGTGAGACTGCTGTTCATTGACTATAACTCACCATTCAACACCACAGTACCCTCCAAGCTCATCATCAAGCTTGAGGCCCTAGTTCTCAACCCCGCCCTGTGCAATTGGGTCCTGAACTTTCTGACGGGCCGACCCCAGGTTGTGAAGGCAGGAAACAAATCTCCACTTCGCTGATCTTCAACACTGGGGCCCCACAAGGGTGCATGGCCAGCCCTCTCCTGTACTCCCTGTTCACCAATGACTGTGTGGCCATGTACGCCTCCAACTCAATTATCAAGTTTGCAGACGACACAACAATAGTGGGCTTGACTACCAACGATTACGAGACAGCTTACAGGGAGGAGGTGAGGGCCCTCAGAGTGTGGTGCAAAGAAAACAACCTCTCACTCAACATCAACAAAACAAAGTAGATGATCGTGGACTTCAGGAAACAGCAGAGGGAGCACCCCCTATCCACATCGACGGGACAGCAGTAGAGAAGGTGTAAAGTTTTAATTAAGTTCCTTGGCGTACACATCACAGACAAACTGAAATGGTCCACCCACACAGTGTGGTGAAGGCACAACATCGCCTCTTCAACCTCAGGAGGCTGAAGAAATGTGGCTTGTCACCTAAAACCCTCACAAACGTTTAAAGATGCACAATTGAGAGCATTCTGTCAGGCTTTATCATCGTATGGTATGGCAACAGCACCGTCCACAACCGCAGGGTTCTCCAGAGGGTGGTGCGGTCTGCCCAAAGCATTTCTGGGGGTAAACTACCTGCCCTCCAGGACACCTACAGCACCCGATGTCACAGGAAGGCCAAAAAGATCATCAAGGACAACAATCATTACATAGACTTGGAATCACAGGCCACTTTAATAAGGGAACACTAGCCACTAATAATGCTTACATATTTTGCATTACTCACCTCATATGTATATACTGTATTCTATCCTATTCTACTGTATCTTAGTCTATGCCGCTCTGACATTGTTTGCCCAAATATTTATATATTCTTAATTCCATTCCTTTACTTTAGATTTGTGTGTATTGTTGTGACATTTTTAGATATTACTGTTAGATATTACTGCACTGTTAGAGCTAAAAACACAGTCATTTCGCTACACAAGCAATAACACCTGCTAAACACGTGTATGTGACAAATACAATTTGATTTGAGTGTTTATTGTGTTATGGGATGCCAGACCCAATTATATATATTTTTAACTCACTCTCTCTCTCTCTCTCTCTCACTGGCTCTATCCCCCCTCTCTTTCTCTCTCTTTCTCTCTCGCTCTCTCTCTCTCTCTCTCTCTCTCTCTCTCGCTGTCTCCTTCTCTCTCTCTGTCTCTATCCCCCTCTCTCTCTGCCTCCCTCTCTCTCTGTCTCGCACTCTCGTTGTCTCTCTCCTCTGTATCCTCCCACCCTCTTAAATATAATAGTATATACTAATATGATAGTAGTAACAATAATAGTAGTAATAATATATCTCACTCACCTGGTGTTTCTGGGGGGGAGGGGTGTCCGAGGGTTCTGTGATTGACAGCTGTGATGCGTATCTGGTAGGTATCTGTTGGGGTCATGTTGCCCAGCGTGTGGACCCTCTCCCTGGCTTCCAATACTGCCACCTGTTTCCATGGAGAGAAACTACTCCTTTTTTCCTGTCGCTGCTCCTACAACAACAAAACTATGTTAATATCTACACTGAAAAAAATGTATACAACATGCAACAATTTCAAAGATTTTACTGAGTTACCGTTCATAAGGAAATCAGTCAATTGAAATAAATTAATTACACCCTAATCTGTGGATTTCACATGACTGGGAACACAGATATGCATCTGTTGGTCACAGATACACTACACGACCAGAAGTGTGTGGACTGTTTGTCGAACATCTCATTCCAAAATCATGGGCATTAATACGGAGTCGCCCCCCCCCCTTTGCTGCTATAACAGCATCCACTCTTCTGGGAAGGCTTTCTACTCGATGTTGGAACATTGCTGAGGAGACTTGCTTCCTTTCAGCCACAAGAGCATTAGTGAGTTCGGGCACTGATGTTGGGCGATTAGGCCTGGCTCACAGTCGGCGTCCCAAAGGTGTTCAATGGGGTTGAGGTCAGCGCTCTGTGCAGGTCAGTCAAGTTCTTCCACACTGTTCTCAACAAACTATTTCTCAGTGGACCTCGCTTTGTGCACGGGTCCATTGTCATGCTGAAACAGGAAAGGGCCTTCTCCAAACTGTTGCCAATAAGTTGGAAGCACAGAATCGTCTACAATGTCATTGTATGCTGTAGCGTTAAGATTTTCATTCATTGGAACTAAGAGGCCGAGCCTGAACCATGAAAAACATCCCCAGACTATTATTCCTCCTCCACCAAACTTTACAGTTGACACTATGCATTTGGGCAGGTAGTGTCCTGGCATCCACCAAATCCAGATTTGTCTGTCAGACTGCCAGATGGTGAAGCGTGATTCATTACTGCAGAGAACACATTTCCCCAGCTCCAGAGTCCAATGGTGGCTAGCTTTACACCACTCAAACTGATGCTTGGCATTGCGCATGGTGATCTTAGGCTTGGAAACCCATTTCATGAAGCTCCAGACAAGCTGTTCTTGTGCTGACGTTGCTTCCAGAGGCAGTTTGGAACTCGGTAGTGAGTGTTGCCACCGACAACAGATAATTTTTTACACTATACGCACTTCAGCCCTCATTGGTTCCGTTCTGCTTACTTACTTACTGACTTTATTGTCTCCATGGGGAACTTTTGTTGCAGTGTCATGTACATGTTTAAAGTGGCGTTTAAATACAAAACAAAATTGACAATACAACTTTCATAACAGTTACATATCAATAATAATTTTTCAAAAGACTAGCCTACTGGCCTTACTGAGTCGATTGGAACATTAGCCCGAGCTATTTAGGAGGGATATCACATCTGGTACAAATTATTGTCTAGTTCTGTTTTTCCTGCTGAGGGGTGCATATACCTGCGCCCAGAGGGGAGTAGTTCAAAGTCCGGGTAGAGGGGGTGGCTTGGGTCTAAAATGATTTTGTGAGCCTTGCGAAGGGCCCTGACCTTAAAGATCTCATCCAGGCCTGTCTGTTTGACTCCAAGCTCCTTGTATGCTGTGGTGATAATCCTTCTCAACATATTTCTCTGGCTGACAGTGGCATTGCCAAACCAACCAACAACACAAAAAGTTAAAATACTCTCAATTAAAGATATGTAAAACAGAGTCAGTATGGTACAGTCTACATCAAATATCCAAGCTTTTTGAGAAAGTACTATCTCTGGCTCTTTTTGTAGATCAGGTCTGTACATTTACTCCACTGCAGCTGACGTTTGGCATTGCACATGGTGATTTTAGGCATAAATGTGGCAAACTGACTTGTTGGAAAGGTAGCATCGAATGACGATGCCATGTTGAAAGTCACAGAGCTCTTTAGTAAGGCCATTCTGCTGCAAATGTTTGTCTAAGGAAATTGCGTGGCTGTGTGCTCAATTTTACACACCTTTCAGCAATGGGTGTGGCTGAAATATATATATATATATATATATATATATATATATATATATAGTGTCATGACGTTGGCCTGGGGGAAGGTTTATGACAGTCATAAATACCTCTCCCCCCTTTTTCCTCTCTCTACCCTACTGATGTTACATTTGAAAACCCCTTGGTTAACATAGAGATTCTGGGAACATCAGAAGGTGGGGGAAATTAAATATATTCTGGTAATCCGACCAATTGAACATATGCAGTGGTACTTAATGAATATGATGTCAGTTCAGTTGTCATCTGAAACATTCTCATCAATGATAAGATGACAAACTCTACAGTGTAAAGTCTACACATCATAGTTATCGGATTCACATGGAATTGTTGTTCAATTTAAATGTTTGAATATGAAATGATTCGTGATGGGATGAATTGTGATTTTAGCTTCTAAAATGTGAGAATTGGGTTTTCATGAGTGAATTAGGCCCGACTCAGTGTCCTGCGCACGTGAAGATACATAGGTTGTAAACTATGAAACACACCCCTTTTCTCCCTCCACTATATAAGCCCTTGACGAAAATGTAACCTCCTGTTTTCCGTGGATGTGAGGATGACGGCCCGATGTCAGAATGGTTAAGATAATAACTACAGAACGAAGTCAACATCAGCATGAGCTTTGGTTGCGAATGGTATGAACTTTGAACTCTTATTCACTACAGAAGTGATACCTACTAGCCGTTGAGTTGGCAACAGCAGCTGCAAATGAGGGTTAGGAAGGAACAGAGTATCCCATCTATCACACAACGACATTACTACAATGTATCCAATTGACCACCAGAGACATTCTTCGACGGACAAAAGACTCGGTTTGGCAACACGGCCTTCCATCTACCACCAACCTACCAATGCGCAGCTCAGAGTAATGCGCAGAGCTCAGATAGCACAGCTTCGTCCTTTGTCCCTCAGTCTTCCCGCACTTTCACTCAAACCCAGCCCCTTTCTTTTGTTTAACCAGCTGTCATATCAGTTCCGCCCGCTAGGGACGTTTTCCTTTATGATGTAATTTGTAGTCAAGGTACAATTCATTCTTTGTATGTGTAATTCTGTGTGATTAGTTAGGTATTTAGTAAATAAATAATTAAACCCAATTTTGTATTGCTGATTCAACTTGTTAGCAAGGGTTCGTGAAGATAACCAAGAATTTACAACTTTCAGATGAGACTGAATTAAGGTGACTGCTATTGATGTAAAATATTACTAGGTCTTTAAAAGTTTATTCTGAAGATAACAGCTCTATAAATATTACTTTGTGGTGCCCCGACTACATTTACATGATTAGCTCAATCAGGTAATATTAATTATGGAGAAATTATTTTATAGAATATCATGTCATATCACTTAATCTGGCATAGCCAAAGACCGTAAAAAAAGGTAGGGGCGTGGATCAGAAAAACAGTCAGTACCTGGTGTGACCACCATTTCCCTTATGAAGTGTGACACATCTCCTTCGCACAGAGTTGATCAGGCTGTTGATTGGCATGTGGAATGTTGTCCCACTTAAATGGTTGTGCGATGTTGCTGGATATTGGTGGGAACTCGAACACGCTGTCATACACGTCGATCCAGAGCATCCCAAACATGCTCAATGGGTGACATGTCTTGTGAGTATGCAGCCCAACTGGACATTTTCAGCTTCCAGGAATTGTGTACAAATCCTTGTGACATTGGGCAGTGCATTACCATAATGAAACATGAGGTGATGGCAACGGATGACAATGGGCCACAAGATCTCGTCATGGTATCTCTGTACGTTCAAATTGCCATTGATAAAATGCAATTGTGTTCATTGTCAAATCAAATCAAATGTTATTGGTCACACACATGTGATTAGCAATGTTATTGTTGGTGTAGTGAAATGCTTGTGCTTCTAGCTCTGACAGCGCAGTAATATCTAACGAGTAATATCTAACAAATTACACAACAAATACTCAATACACACAAATCTAAGTAGGAATGAATTAAGGCTAAATACATATGGATGAGCGATGTCAGAGCGGAACGGACTACGATACAGTAGAATAGTAGAGAATAGTATAGAAAACAGTATATAAATATGAGATGAATAATGCAAGATATGTAAACATTAAGTGACTAAGATACTGTAGAATAGTATAGAATACAGTAAATACATATGAGATTAGTAATTCCAGATATGTAAACATTATTAAAGTGACTAGTGTACCATTACTTAAAGTGGCCAGTGATTCCTAGTCTATGCCTATAGGCAGCAGCCTCTAATGTGCTAGTCATGGCTGTTTAACAGTCTGATGGCATTGAGATAAAAGGTGTTTTTCAGTCTCTCAGTCCCAGCTTTGATATACCCAAACATATGGCAACAGATCCACAAGGTCTGCCATGAGAGGTGACTGTATAGTTCCCTTTAACCATTTCCAGCTGTGTAGCCAATGTTCCACGTGGTATGGTTAGGAATTCAATAACTTTTCGCAATCACAGCTCACACTGTGGGTTTGCTTAGTCTTGGTACTCAAACCTGTGCCACCTCAGTTTCCACAAGGTACGTGTGGTCTGAAGAGGATTTCGCCAGGAGTTTTTTTTATTCGTAACAGTAGAAAAAGCGGTTCAATGACGCCTGATCATGTCTGTCGTCACGGGGGCGGGCCAAGGACCAAGTTAAACTTGGTTGGGAATACAATTCTCTCACATTAAATGTTTAACATTATAATTACATCATTTCCCAAATAGTTTTATCTTTACTAATTAATTTTATACAAGCATTAGTTGCAAACCCCATAACTGAGAAATGTACACATTCAGAGATATAGTTATGTGTGTTTCCTGTCCTCTCTGAGGTCACTAAATGAAACATATTCGTCATTCCCACCCCTTAAGTGTCCACGAAGCATTCCCACCTTCTCACAAGTGGACAATTTGATTTATATTCCCATTTCGGGGATTTAGGAGTTTGCCACATGAAATCCTTTGTCTCTCTGTGTCTTTCTATCTGCATGACCAGGGGGAGAGAGTCTCTGGCAGGAATTTACGACCTGAGACAACAGAACCTGGATGTAGGAGAGAGTGGGAAGCCATGATCTATAGCCAGAAAAGGCCACGTCATGACAACAACTATCGGGGTATCTACTAGATAGAACACAACTATTATGGTGTCTACTAGATAGAACACAGCTGTTGTTGTACATACTATATATAACACAACTGTAATGGTATCTACTAGATAGAACACAGCTGTTGTTGTACATACTATATATAACACAAGTATCATGGTATCTACTAGATAGAACACAACTCTCAGGGTATCCACTAGATAGAACACAACTATCATGGTATCTACTAGATGGATCACAACTATTATGGTATCTACTAGATAGATCACAAATATCAGGATATCTACTATCTGCTAGATAGAACACAACTATCTGGTTATCTACTAGATAGATCCCAAATATCAGGATATCTACTGGAACAACAGAAACATTCTTTTTCCATGCAGAATAACAGCATTGTATTATTCTGTGTGTTTTCTGACCCCCCCCAACTCTCTTTCTGGCTCACCTCTTGGTCAGCAGGATCTGCACCAGCCTCCTCTCTGTCCTTCTCTTTTTCCTCCTCTCCTCTCCTTCTCCCTGGTGCCTCCTCTAGTCTGCGCTCAAGTATAAATCCAGTCAGCCCTCCTCCCTCTCCTCCTTCTCCCTCTCCCTCCATCTGCCACTCCAGCTCCACCTCTCTACGCTGTTGACTGCTGTAAACAAGCCTTACCAGGGTCACATTGGGAGGCATGGGGTATCCTGAGAGGGGGGAGAGGGCAGGGAGACAGAGAGGATAGGGAGGGGGTGGGTCAGAGAGAGAGAAGGGGATGAAGGGAGGAGGTACAGTAGAACAGAAATTAAATAGCCATTCAGTTCATCAGAAAACCATTTAGTTTTGTTTTGTGGGTGTACAGGCTAAAAGCTTTATTGATCTTATTCTTGACTAATAGTGTAACAGGGATCTTACTCTTGACCAGTAGCGTAACAGGGATCTCAGTCCCTCCCACAGCGTTGCTAGCGGAGCACCAGTATTGGCCGTTGTCTGTAGTTCCATCCGTCTCTAGGACCGTCAGGTTGGTCCACGCAGCTGCGCGACGCAGCACATACTTCCTGGTTGTGGCCAGGGCTTCCTGGACTTCCTGTCAAACAACCAATCACATTTGAACTCTACACATTACTTTCTGTGAATCAACCAATATAATTTTAACTCTTCTTGTCACAGGTAGTTCTGCAGTTAACCTCTTGGCGCACCGATCCCTTTAGCGGGATAATTTTCGTCAACATCCGGTGAATTGCAGAGCGCCAAATTCAAATTAAATATATATATATTTTTTAATTTTCATGAAATCACAAGTGCAATATATCAAAATACAGCTTAGCTTGTTGTTAATCCACCTGGTGTGTCATATTTCAAAAAAGCTTTACAGTGAAAGCAAACCATGCGATTATGTGAGGACAGATTTCAGCAGACAGAACATTACAAACAGCTAGCAGTAAAGTAGATTGGTCACGAAAGTCAGAAAAGCAATAAAAATGAATCGCTTACCTTTGATGATCTTCGCATGTTTGCACTCACGAGACTCCCAGTTACACAATACATGTTTGTTTTGTTCCATAAAGATTCTCTTAATATCCAAAAACCTCCATTTCGTTGGCGCGTTTTGTTTAGTAATCCACAGGCTCGTGCAGGTCACGACAGGCAGACAAAAATTAAAAATAGTATCCATAAAGTTCTTAGAAACATGTCAAACATTTTTTATAATCAATCCTCAGGTTGTTTTCACAATTTCACTGACGCAATGTGATCATTCTCGCTCATTTTTCAGAATAAAAGCCTGAAACTATGTCTAAAGACTATTCATACCCTGTGGAAGCCATAGGGAAATCTGGTTGATATAGGATAGGCTTGCAAAGGAACAGAGTAGTTTCAGAAAAACAACACTTCCTGGTTGGATTTTCCTCAGGTTTTCACCTGCAATATCAGTTCTGTTATACTCACAGATAATATTTTGACAGTTTTAGAAACGTTAGAGTGTTTCCTATCCTAAGCTGTCAATTATATGCATATTCTAGCATCTTGTCCTGACAAAATAGCCTGTTTACTTTGGGAACGTTATTTTTCCAAAAATGAAAATAGTGCCCCCTAGATTCAACAGGTTAAATGACTTACATTGTGTTTGCCAATGCCCCTAAGATCATGTACATTTGATGCAGCATTGTTATTCTTTTTATTATAGGGGGCAGTATGGATTAGCTTGGATGAATAAGGTGCCCAGAGTAAACTGCCTGCTACTCAGGCCTAAGCTAAGATATGCATATTATTAATAGATATGGATAGAAAACACTCTGAAGTTTCTAAAACTGTTTGAATGATGACTGTGTGTATAACAGAACTCATATGGCAGGCAAAAACCTGAGAAAAAATCCAACCAAGAAGTGGGAAATCTGAGGTTTGTAGTTTTTCGACTCTTTGCCTATCCAAGATACAGTGTAAATTTGGTCCGAAGGCACATCCTAAGGCTTCCACTAGATATCAACAGTCTTCAGAACCTTGTTTGAGGCTTCTACTGTGAAGGAGGAGAGAATGAGAGCTGCATGAGTAAGAGGTCTGGTAGAGTGCCATGCGTTCATTCAGGTGCGCTCTCGTGATATGTAGCTGCATTCCATTGCATTTCTAAAGACAAAGGAATTCTCTGGTTGAAACATTATTGAAGATTTATGTAAAAAAACATCCTAAAGATTGATTATATACATCGTTTGACATGTTTCTACAAACTGTAATGGCATTTTTTGACTTTTCGTCTGGCCTGCGCATCGTGAATTTAGATTTCTGAACTAAAGGCGCGAACAAAAAGGAGGTATTTGGACATAAATGATGTACTTTATCGAACAAAACAAACGTTTACTGTGGAACTGGGATTCCTGGGAGTGCATTCTGATGAAGATCATCAAAGGTCAGTGAATATATTTAATGCTATTTATGACTTCTGTTGACTCCACAACATGGCTGATATCTGTATGGCTTGTTTTGGTCTCTGAGCGCTATACTCAGATTATAGCTTAGTGTGCTTTTTCGATAAAGCTTTTTTGAAATCTGACACAGCGGTTGCATTAAGGAGAAGTATATCTAAAGTTGCATGCATTACACTTGTATCTTTTATCAATGTTTATTATGAGTATTTCTGTAAATTTATGTGGCTCTGCAAATTCACCGGATGTTTTGGAAGCAAAACATTACTGAACGTAACGCGCCAATGTAAACTGAGATATTTGGATATAAATATGAACTTTATCGAACAAAACATACATGTATTGGGTAACATTAAGTCCTATGAGTGTCATCTGATGAAGATCATCAAAGGTTCGTGATTAATTTTATCTCTATTTGTGCTTTTTGTGACTCCTCTCTTTGGCTGGAAAAATGGCTGTGATTTTCTGTGACTAGGTACTGACCTAACATAATCAGATGGTGTGCTTTCGTCGTAAAGCCTTTTTGAAATCGGACATTGTGGTGGGATTAACAACAAGTTTATCTTTAAAATCGTGTAAAATTCTTGTATGTTTGAGGGCATTTTAATTATGAGATTTCTGTTGTTTGAATTTGGCGCCCTGCACTTTCACTGGCTGTTGTCACATCGATCCCGTTAACCTTTGCGACAAGCAATCCAGGATCCGGGATCGGATTCATAGCCTAGAAACTTTTCCTATTCATGAAAATCGCAAATGAAATGAATGAAATATATTCAAACACAAGCTTAGCCTTTTGTTAACAACACTGTCATCTCAGATTTTCAAAATATGTGTTACAGCCAACGCTAGACAAGCATTTGTATACGTTTCTCATGTCATAATGCTATGCTAGGCTCTGCTGGCAGCAGGCAACATTTTCACGAAAATAAGAAAAGCAACCAAATGAAATCCTTTACCTTTGAAGAACTTCGGATGCTCTCTCTCTCTCTCTCTCTCTCTCTCTCTCTCTCTCTCACCAAAGGGGGGACCAAGTCCATATTGATGCCCATTATTATTAAGTGAGATGTTCGATAAATGATCTTACCTTTGGTCATGTAGTGCACTGTAGTGTACTTTACAGTAATCCAGACCCTCAAAGTACAGTTGTCACACCCTGACCTTAGTATTCTTTGTTTTCTTTATGTTGGTTAGGTCAGGGTGTGACATGGGTGAATATGGGGCGGCAGGGTAGCCTAGTGGTTAGAGCGTTGGGCTAGTAACCGGAAGGTTGCAAGCTCAAATCCCCGAGCTGGCAAGGTACAAATCTGTCGTTCTGCCCCTGAACAGGCAGTTAACCCACTGTTCCTAGGCCATCATTGAAAATAAGAATTTGTTCTTAACTGACTTCCCTAGTTAAATAAAGGTACAAAAAAAAAAATATATATATATATATATATATATATGTTTTTGTCCTGTCTAGGGCTTTTGTATGTTTAAGGGGTTGTTATCTATGTCTATGGATGTTGCATGTTTGCACTCAATGTTGATAGTGGTCATGTTCGTTTTGTTATTTTGTTTGTTTAGTGTACTTCGTGTTATTTCGTCTTACATTAAAAGAATGTATTCACATCACGCTGCGCTTTGGTCCTCCGATCCTTACTACTCCTCGTCAGACAACAGTAATCTAGACCCCTGAAGTAATTTACAATAGCCTGGCCTAGACCCTCAAAGTACTTTACATTAACCTAGACCGCCAACATTCTTTACAGTATTTTTGTATTGTATTTATTATGGATCCCCATTAGCCAAGGCAGCAGCTACTTTTCCTGGTGTCCGGCAAAATTTAGGCAGTTATACCATTTTTTAAATATTGCAATACATTCATTACAGAATTCACAACACACTAAGTGTGTGCCGTCAGGCCCATAATCCACTACCACATATATACAATGTAAAATCCATGTGTATGTGTGTGTATAGTGCGTATATTATCATGTGTGTGTATCCATGTGTCTGTGCCTATGTTTGTGTTACTTCACAGTACCCGTGGTTCCATAAGATCTAGTTTTACCTGCTTTTAAAATCAGATTCCACTGCTTGCATCAGTTACCTGATGTAGAATAGAGTTCCATGTAGTCATGGCTCAATGTGGTACTGTGCGCCTCCCATAGTCTGTTTTGGGCATGGGGACTGTGAAGTGACCTCTGGTGGCTTGTCTTGTGGGGTATGTAAGGGTGTACGAGCTGTGTGCTAGTATTTTAAACAGACAGCTCGGTACTTTCATCTTGTCAACACCTCTTACAAAAACAAGTAATGAGGAAGTCAATCTCTCTTCCACTTTGAGCCGTGAGAGATTGACATGCATGTCATTAATATTAGCTCTCTGTGTACTTCTAAGGGCCAGCCGTGCTGCCCTGTTCTGAGCCAATTACATTTTCCCAAGTCCCTCTTTGTGGCACATAACCGCACAACTGAACAGTAGTCCAGATGCGACAAAACCAGGGCCAGTAGGACATGCCTTGTTGATGGTGTTGTTAAGAAGACAGAGCAGCACTTTATTATGGACAGACTTCTCCCCATCTTAGCTAATGTTGTATCAATATGTTTTGACCATGACAGTTTACAATCATGGGTTACTCCAATTAGTTTAGTCACCTCAACTTGCTCAATTTCCAAATTATGTATTACTAGATGTAATTGAGGTTTAGGGTTTAGTGAATGATTTGTCCCAAATTCAATGCTTTTAGTTTTGGAAATATTTAGGAATAACTAATTATTTGCTACCCATTCTGAAACTAACTGCAGCTCTTTGTTAAGTGTTGCAGTCATTTCAGTTGCTGTAGTAGCTGATGTGTATAGTTTTGAGTCATCCGTGTATGTAGACACACTTGCCTTACTCAAAGCCAGTGACATGTCATTAGTTAACATTGAAATAAGCAAAGGGCCTAAATAGCTACCCTGGGGAATTCCTGCTTCTACCTGGATTATGTTTGAGAGGCTTCCATTAAAGAACACCCTCTGTGTTCTGTTAGGCAATAATCTCTTTATCCTCAATATAGCAGGGGGTGTAAAGCATAACACTTGTTAACCAGTTAACCAACAGTACCCTTGCCTAGACCCTCAAAATACTTTACAGTTAGCTAGACTCCCAAAATTATTTACAGTACCCTTGCCTAGACCCTCAAAATACTTTACAGTAACTTAGACCCCAAAGTACTTCACAGCAGCCTGGCCAAACCCTCAAAGTAACTTACAGTAACCTGGCCTAGATTCGCAAAGAGTTAGCAGCAGGTAATTGACACCAGATTCAGAGGGGGCAGGGCATGTACCTGTATGACTTCCTGTCTGCGGTTGTTGAACCAGACAATCTGATTGACCGGAGGATAGTTAGCTTGCAGGATACAGGTGAGCTGGACATCACTGCCCTCAAACACAGACACCACACTACGCTGGGTCAACAAGACTGGAGCCTCTATACACACACACACACACACACACACACACACACACACACACACACACACACACACACACACACACACACACACACACACACACACACGGAGGGAGAGAGGAGGAGAGTCAAATCACTGCATTTTTATATACAGACACAATGTAAACCCAGTACATGTCTTTTAGACTGTTAGTTAAACCCAGTACATGTATTTTAGACCGTTAGTTGAAACCAGTGCATGTCTATTAAACTGTTAGTTAAACCCAGTACATGTCTATTATACTGTTAGTTAAACCCAGTACCTGTCTATTATCCTATTAGATAAACCCAGTAGATGTCTATTAGACTGTAATGGATGGCAGCATTCGCGAAAAACTGAAAGTGCCAGCCACCACATTTAACCATGGAATGAGGTCAGGCTATATGGCTGAATATAAACAGTGTAGTTATTCCATCCGCAAGGCAATCAAACAAGCAAAATGCCGGTACAGGGACCAGGTGGAGTCGCAGTTTAACGGCTCAGACACGAGACGTATGTGGCAGGGTCTACAGGAAATCACAGACTACAAAAACAAAGCCAGCCACGCCACGGATACCGACGTCAAGCTTCCAGACAAACTAAAAACCTTCTTTGCCCACTTTGAGGATAATACAGTGCAACTGTCGCGGTTTGCTAACAAAGTCTGCACCCCCCCCTCCTTCGACGTGGCTGATGTGAGTAAAACATTTAAACATGTTAACCCTCGCAAGGCTGCTGGTGCAGACGGCATCCCTAGCAGTGTCCTCAGAGCATGCGCAGACCAGCTGGCTGGTGTGTTTATGGACATATTTAATCACTCCCTATCCTAGTCTGTTGTCCCCAGATGCTTCAAGGTGGCTACTATTCTTCCTGCACCCAAGAAGGCAAGATAACTGAACTAAATAACTACCGCCCCGTAGCACTCACTTCTGTCATCATGAAGTGCTTTGAGAGGCTAGTCAAGGATCATATCACTGCCATCTTACCGGCCACCCTAGACCCACTTCAGTTTGCATACAGCCCCAACAGGTCCACAGATGACGCAATCACCATCACACTGCACGCTGCCCTATCCCATTTGGACAAAAATAATACCTATGTAAGAATGCTGTTCATTGACTACAGCTCAGCATTCAACACCATAGTACCCTCCAAGCTCATCATCAAGCTGCAGGCCCTGGGTCTCAACCCCTCTCTGTGCAACTGGATCCTGGACTTTCTGACGGGCCACCCCCAGGTGGTTAAGG
>NC_034202.2:42567266-42629766 GCF_002021735.2 Oncorhynchus kisutch | reverse complement strand
GTGTGAAAAACTTGTGAAGACTTACAGAAAACGTTTGACCTCTGTCATTGCCAACAAAGGGTATATAACAAAGTATTGAGATAAACTTTTGTTATTGACCAAATACTTATTTTCCACCATAATTTGCAAATAAATTCATTAAAAATCCTACAATGTGATTTTCTAGATTTTTCTTTCTCATTTTGTCGTAGTTGAAGGGTACCTATGATGAAAATTACAGGCCTCTCTCATCTTTTTAAGTGGGAGAACTTGCACAATTAGTGGCTGACTAAATACTTTTTTGCCCCACTGTATGTTGTTATGTTCTGTCAGTAGTTGTGTGGATGTGGTCACTAGCTGTTATATGCAGTTGTGTGGTTGTGGTCAGTAGTTGTGTGGTCAGAAGGTGTGTGGTTGTGGTCAGTAGTTGTGGTCAGCAGTTGAGTGGTTGTGATCAGTAGTTGTGGTCAGGAGTTGAGTACTCTGTATTTCTCAGGTCAGAAATTGTGTGGTTGTGGTCAGTTGTTGTGTGGTCAGTTGTTGTGTGGTCAGAAGGTGCGTGGTTGTGGTCAGTTGTTTTGTGGTTGTGGACAGTAGTTTTGTTATTGTGGTCAGAAGTTGTGTGGTTGTGGTCAGTAGTTGTGGTCAGGAGTTGAGTACTCTGTAGTTCTCTGGTCAGAATTTGTGTGGGTGTGGTCAGTTGTTGTTTGGTCAGAAGGTGTGTGGTTGTGGTCAGTTGTTGTGTGGTCAAAAGGTGTTTGTTTGTGGTCAGCAGTTATTTGGTTGTGGTCAGAAGTTGTGGTCAGCAGTAGTGTGGTTGTTGTCAGAAGTTGTGTGGTTGTTATCAGTAATAGTGTGGTAGTGGTCACTAGATGTGGTCAGAAGTTGTGTGGTTGTGGTCAGTAGTGGTCACTAGTTGTGTGGTTGTGGTCACTAGATGTGGTCAGAAGTTGTGTGGTTGTGGTCAACAGTTGTGTGGTTGTTGTCAGAAGTTGTGTGGTTTAGGTCAGAAGTTGTGTGGTTTAGGTCAGAAGTTGTGGTCAGTAGTTGTGTGGTTGTGGTCAGTAGTTGTGTGGTTGTGGTCAGTTGGTGTGTGGTTGTGGTCAGAAGTTGTGTGGTTGTGGTCAGTAGTTTTGGTCAGGAGATGAGTACTTTGTAGTTCTCTGGTCAGAATGAGTGTGGTTGTGGTCAGTTGTTGTGTGGTCAGAAGGTGTGTGGTTGTGGTCAGTAGTTATTTTGTTGTGGTCAGAAGTTGTGGTCAGCAGTAGTGTGGTTGTTGTCAGAAGTTGTGTGGTTGTTGTCAGTAGTGTGGTAATGGTCACTAAATGTGGTCAGAAGTTGTGTGGTTGTGGTCAGTAGTAGTGTGGTAGTGGTCACTGGTTGTGGTCACTAGTTGTGTGGCTGTGGTTACTAGATATGGTCAGTAGTTGTGTGGTTGCGGTCAACAGTTATGTGGTTGTGGTCAGTAGTTGTGTGGTTGTGGACAACAGTTGTGTGGTTGTTGTCAGTAGTAGTGTGGTATAGGTCATTACATGTGGTCAGAAGTTGTGTGGTTTAGGTCAGACATTTTGTGGTTGTGGTCAGTAGTTGTGCGGTTGTGGTCAGAAGATGTGTGGTTGTGGTCAGAAGTTGTGTGGTTGTGGTCAGTAGTTGTGTGGTTGTGGTCACTAATTGTGGTAAGCAGTTATGTGGTTGTGGTTAGAAGTTGTGTGGTTGTGATCACTAGAAGTTGTTTTCAGTTGTGTGGTTGTGTTCAGAAGTGAATGGTTGTGGTCAATAGTTGTATGGTTGTGGTGACTATATGTGGTCAGCGGTAGTGTGGTTGTGGTTAGACGTTGTGTGGTTGTGGCCAGTAATTGTGGCCAGCAGTTGAATGGTAAGTAGTTATGTTATCAGTAGTTGTGTGGTTGTGGCTCGAAGTTGTTTGGTTGTGGTCAGAAGTTGTGTAAGCCCTACAAATATTGCAAAAGTCTGTTTCTCTGCCCGGGCCAACACTTAGAGACTAATGCATTGTTTTATCACTACCAGGCTTGACTACTGCAATGCTCTGTTCTCTGGTCTTCCCCAAAAAACATTAGCCAACTCCAATTAATTCAGAATACAGCAGCACGTGTGCTCACTAAGACCAGAAGGAGACAATACACATAAAAAAGTCCCTGCATTGGTCGTTTTAGAATTGATTTTGAAAGCACTACGTGGCCTTGCACCTGAATACCTGCCTGGCATGCTGTTAAGATATGTGACCCGTTTCAAGAAGCTAGGCGTATGTCGCATGTCACTACTTCACAGGAGATGCACTTGAATGTATAATTTTTTTATTTATATCAAAATGCAATATTTGGTCTGAAATGCCTTTTGGAACATGTTCACTTTCATGTGTTTTAATAACAGTCTTGTGTGCCATCTCTAAATATGAAAACAATTGTTGAATTACGACCTTACTGTAGTTGGTTTAGCCACGAAAAATACAGAAACCATCCCCCTAGCTACGATTGGTTGAGATAATGGACGGGCTGGACATGCTGAGAGATGAGCTCGGATTGGTGTGCCATGTAGCATGCCTCTGTCTATAACATAGACATCTCCGGATTACATCTTGAAACTAAGGGCAACCATCGCATCCGTGATAGAGAGGGAGAAGCGTTTTTCCATGTATAAATCAAATCAAATTAAATTGTATTTGTCACATACACATGGTTAGCAGATGTTAATGCGAGTGTAGCGAAATGCTTGTGCTTCTAGTTCCGACAATGCAGTAATGACCAACAAGTAATCTAGCTAACAATTCCAAAACTACTACCTTATAGACACAAGTGTAAGGGGATAAAGAATATGTACATAAAGATATATGAATGAGTGATGGTACAGAGCGGCATGGGCAAGATACAGTAGATGGTATTGAGTGCAGTATATACATATGAGATAAGTATGTAAACAAAGTGGCATAGTTAAAGTGGCTAGTGATACATGTATTACATAAAGATGCAGTAGATGACATAGAGTACAGTATATACATATACATATGAGATGAATAATGTAGGGTATGTAAACATTATATTAGGTAGCATTG
The DNA here is from genome assembly GCF_002021735.2 of Oncorhynchus kisutch. Taxonomy (NCBI): domain Eukaryota; kingdom Metazoa; phylum Chordata; class Actinopteri; order Salmoniformes; family Salmonidae; genus Oncorhynchus; species Oncorhynchus kisutch. The sequence continues at coordinate 42,626,717 of NC_034202.2, read as the reverse complement.
TTTAAAGTGGCTAGTGATATATTTTACATCATTTCCCATCAATTCCCATTATTAAAGTGGCTGGAGTTGAGTCAGTGTGTTGGCAGCAGCCACTCAATGTTAGTGGTGGCTGTTTAACAGTCTGATGGCCATGAGATAGAAGCTGTTTTTCAGTCTCTCGGTCCCAGCTTGATGCACCTGTACTGACCTCGCCTTCTGGATGATAGCGGGGTGAACAGGCAGTGGCTCGGGTGGTTGTTGTCCTTGATGATCTTTATGGCCTGCCTGAGACATCGGGTGGTGTGGGTGTCCTGGAGGCCAGGTAGTTTTCCCCCGGTGATGCGTTGTGCAGACCTCACTACACTCTGGAGAGCCTTACGATTGTGGGCAGAGCAGCTGCCGTACCAGGCGGTGATATAGCCCGACAGGATGCTCTCGATTGTGCATCTGTAGAAGTTTGTGAGTGCTTTTGGTGACAAGCCGAATTTCTTCAGCCTCCTGAGGTTGAAGAGGCGCTGCTGCGCCTTCTTCACGATGCTGTCTGTGTGGGTGGACCAATTCAGTTTGTCTGTGATGTGTACGCCGAGGAACTTAAAACTTACTACCCTCTCCACTACCGTTCCATCGATGTGGATAGGGGGGTGTTCCCTCTGCTGTTTCCTGAAGTCCACAATCATCTCCTTAGTTTTGTTGACGTTGAGTGTGAGGTTATTTTCCTGACACCACACTCCGAGGGCCCTCACCTCCTCCCTGTAGGCCGTCTCGTCATTGTTGGTAATCAAGCCTACCACTGTTGTGTCGTCCGCAAACTTGATGATTGTGTTGGAGGCGTGCGTGGCAGTCGTGGGTGAACAGAGAGTACAGGAGAGGGCTCAGAACGCACCCTTGTGGGGCCCCAGTGTTGAGGATCAGCGGGGTGGAGATGTTGTTGCCTACCCTCACCACCTGGGGGCGGCCGTCAGGAAGTCCAGTACCCAGTTGCACAGGGCGGGGTCGAGACCCAGGGTCACAGGGCAAATTGGAGTGGGTCTAGGGTGTCAGGTAGGGTGGAGGTGATATGGTCCTTGACTGGTAGTCGTTTAGCTCAGTTACCTTCGCTTTCTTGGGAACAGGAACAATGGTGGCCCTCTTGAAGCATGTGGGAACAAGCATGTGGGAACAAGGGATTGATTGAATATGTCCGTAAACACACCAGCCAGCTGGTCTGCGCATCCTCTGAGGGCGCGGCTGGGGATGCCGTCTGGGCCTGCAGCCTTGCGAGGGTTGACACGTTTAAATGTTTTCCTCACATCAGCTGCAGTGAAGGATGTTTTAGTTGCGGGCCGTGTCAGTCACACTGTGTTGTCCTCAAAGCGGGCAAAAAAAGTTATTTAGCCTGGGAGCAAGACATCCTGGTCTGTGACGGGGCTGGTTTTCTTTTTGTAATCCATGATTGACTGTAGACCCTGCCACATACCTCTTGTGTCTGAGCCGTTGAATTGAGATTCTACTTTGTCTCTATACTGACGCTTAGCTTGTTTGATTGCCTTGCGGAGGGAATAGTTACACTGTTTGTATTCGGTCATGTTTCCGGTCACCTTGCCCTGATTAAAAGCAGTGGTTCGCGCTTTCAGTTTCACGCGAATGCTACCATCAATCCACGGTTTCTGGTTTGGGAATGTTTTAATCGTTGCTATGGGAACGACATCTTCAACGCACGTTCTAATGAACTCGCTCACCGAATCAGCGTATTCGTCAATGTTGTTGTCTGACGCAATACGAAACATATCCCAGTCCACGTGATGGAAGCAGTCTTGGAGTGTGGAATCAGATTGGTCGGACCAGCGTTGAACAGACCTCAACGCGGGAGCTTCTTGTTTTAGTTTCTGTCTGTAGGCAGGGATCAACAAAATGGAGTCGTGGTCAGCTTTTCCGAAAGGAGAGCGGGGCAGGGCCTTATATGCGTCAGAATAGTTCGAATAGCAATGATCCAAGGTTTTTCCAGCCCTGGTTGCGCAATCGATATGCTGCTACAATTTAGGGAGTCTTGTTTTCAGATTAGCCTTGTTAAAATCCCCAGCTACAATGAATGCAGCCTCCGGCTATATGGTTTCCAGTTTGCAAAGAGTCAAATAAAGTTCGTTCAGAGCCATCGATGTGTCTGCTTGGGGGGGAATATATATGGCTGTGATTATAATCGAAGAGAATTCCCTTGGTAGATAATGCGGTCGACATTTGATTGTGAGGAATTCTAAATCAGGTGAACAGAAGGACTTGAGTTCCTGTATGTTGTTGTGGCCACACCACGTCACGTTAACCATGAAGCATACGCCCCCGCCCCTCTTCTTACCAGAAAGATGTTTGTTTCTGTCGGCGCGATGCGTGGAGAAACCAGCTGGCTGCACCGACTCCGATAGCGTCTCTCCAGTGAGCCATGTTTCCGTGAAGCAAAGAACGTTACAGTCTCTGATGTCCCTCTGGAATGCTACCCTTGCTCTGATTTCATCAACCTTGTTGTCAAGAGACTGGACATTGGCGAGAAGAATGCGAGGGAGTGGTGCACGATGTGCTCGTCTCCGGAGTCTGACCAGAAGACCGCTCCGTTTCCCCCTTTTACGAAGTCGTTTTTTTGGGTCGCCGGCTGGGATCCATTCCGTTGTCCTGGGTGAAAGGCAGAACACAAGATCCGCTTCGCGAAAGTCATATTCTTGGTCATACTGATGGTGAGTTGACGCTGCTCTTATGTTCAGTAGTTCTTCTCGACTGTATGTAATGAAACCTAAGATGACCTGGGGTACCAATGTAAGAAATAGCACGTAAAAAAACAAAAAACTGCATAGTTTCCTAGGAACGCAAAGCGAGGCGGCCATCTCTGTCGGCGCCGGAAGTCACCTGTGGGTAGGAGTCTAGCTAACTACATTTTCCGATATTATACGTTACTAATTTAGTCAAAGTAATTTTCATTGCAAGAGCGTACTGTAAACTAGCATGCGAAATTTGGCTTGCTGGCTCGCTAGCTAATGTTATGTGTATAATCTATGTAGTAATATTATTTGTATCTCAAAAATCCATTTGCATTGCTAGTTATAGCCTAATGTTAGCTATCTAGCTAACATTGAACCTAGTTGGTTAGATATAGCTACCTGCAGATTCATGCATGGAGCAAGGTAGAATGAGTAGGCATTATGGTTAATTGTTTAGCTAGATAGCTAACTATCTAAACAAAAGACTCCACTGTGAAAGTAACCATTTCTTTGTATGGTTTACACCTTCTTTATCCTCTGCATGTGACAAATAAACTTTGATTTGATTTGATATAGTATGTGTTTACCAGAGACGGTAATGTGAAGAACAACATGACCTGCACCAAAGTCAGATTAGGATATAGGCCAAGGTAAAGTGTATTTTTACTTCTACTTTTTGCTACTACTGTCACCACTTTTAGTCTTGAAATCGGATTGTTTACTACACTATCGTTTTCACTTAATTTTGCACATGGCCTCACATGTGAATCCTTAAAAAAGTGGTGGGGCTAAAGGGTGTAGACGAAGAAGAGCTCTGCAGGTAGTGTACCAGATTTTCTCAAAAGTGAGGGATACTAGTTTATCAACTTTTCAAAGCAGAATTACTTTTCCATGATTACTCAACTACATTGTATAATATACAATTTTAGAGCCCTGAGTCTCTACTTTTATCCAATGTAAAAAACACAATTGCAAATTTTGCTACAAAGGGCTGAATCCACATGGTGGGTCATATACGTGCCCTGTTGGTCCCTCAAATCATCTGGCACTGGCCTTTTAGTTGTTCAAAGGTCAAAACTTAAAAAACACCTTTTTAGCTGTGCTGTTACATACTGTATGGTGTTTTTAGACATACAATCTATTTGATTAACTCTCCCATTTCATAGGTGTATCTTATTTTTTATATATTTGTGTTAATCTCAGATAGACTGTTAGTATTTAATTATTGTTTTACTATTTTATTTGGTCCAATTTTGTTTTGCCTAGTTTTTATATTTTATTATTTTATGTGTTTAAGCACTTTGAAATGCATCACATTTAAATTTGAGAGATGGGGATCAGGGGTTAAAGGTCAAGGGTTAGAGTTCAGGGTTTAGAAGTCAGAGGTTACTCACAGAAGACGGTGAGGCTGATGGTCTTGCGAGTGCGGGTGTTGAGGTATGTGTTCTGAGCCAGACAGGCATAGGTACCTGTGTTCAGCCGCATAATCCAAGGGATAGTGAACTGGGATCCCGTGTACACCTGGCTGGATTAGAACCAATATATAAAACCCCTGGGTGGATCAGAACCAATACATAACACAATTGGCTAGATTAGAACCATTATATAAAACACCTGACTGGATTAAAACCAATATATAAAACACCTGGCTGGATTAGAACCAATATATAAAATACCTAGCCGGGATTGAAACCAATTTATAAAACACCTGGCTGGGATTAGAAGCAATTTATAGAACATATGGCTAGGATTAAAACCAATATATAAAACACATGGCTGGATTATAACCAACACAAAAAACACCTGTCTGGAATTCAAACCAATAAAAAACTACAGAGGTTATTGCTGCCAAAGGAGGGGCAACATGTTGTTAAATCCAGGGATTCATATACTTTTTCCAACCTGCAACTGTGAATGTTTACACGGTGTGTTCAATAAAGACATAAAAAATATAATTGTTTGTGTGTTATTAGTTTAACGCAGACTGGGTTTGTCTATTTCTGTTATAAAGATCAGATAAAATGTTATGACCAATTTATGCAGAAATCCATGTGGTTCTAAAGGGTTCACATACTTTTTCTTCCCACTGTATATGTAATGTGGGTGCTTTGGTGTTTGGACCGTAGGAAGAGTGGCAGCAGCTAATGGGGATCCCTAATAAAGACAAATACATAAAACACATGGCTGGGATTATAACCAATATATAAAACACCTGGCTGGATTAGAACAAATATATAAAACACATGACTGGGATTAGAACCAATATGTCACCCGATTCAGGAAACAATGCGTATGTCGCAAGTCACGACTTCACAGGAGATCACGTTCTGACCATCGTTCTTGTGTGTTTTTCTTGTTTTAGTGTTGGTCAGGACGTGAGCTGGGTGGGCATTCTATGTTGTGTGTCTGGTTTGTCTATTTCTATGTTTGGCCTGATATGGTTCTCAATCAGAGGCAGGTGTTAGTCATTGTCTCTGATTGGGAACCATATTTAGGTAGCCTGTTTTGTGTTGGGTTTTGTGGGTGATTGTTCCTGTCTTTGTGTTTGTGGCACCAGATAGGACTGTTTCGGTTTTTTCATGTTTCTTGTTTTGTAGATTGTTGTATTTTCATCTTTATTAAAGATGTACAAAACTAACCACGCTGCATATTGGTCCGCCTCTCTTTCACAAGAAGAAAACCGTTACAGCCTTGTTGGTTAAGCCACAGACAAAGTCAGCAACCTTACTATAGCTATGATTGGCTGAGATAATGAGTGGGCTGGACATGCCAAGAGATGAGTTCAGATTGGTCTGCCATATAGAAGGCTTCTGTCTATTTGAGCTGGTCAGTCTGTGTTGGTAATCCTGTCGAACACAGATTTAAATAAAAATGTATTGTGTATTGGAGCTGCATAAGTGTTGCTCTCCACATTCTGGAGAATCAAGTTTTGAAATCAGTGGAATTAAAGTATGATAGCTAAATAGATGGAGAAAACACCTATCTTCAAACTAAGGGCAACTGTGGCATGGCATTCCTGACAGGGAGAAGCGTACATCATACATAATGATGTATAGAGTTAAGATTGTCTCGAGTTAGCTTGCTACATTTTCAGATATTAAACATTATTAATTTTGACAGTAAGTAGTTTCATTTTAATCAAAAGTGTACTGTTAGCTGGCTAGCTAACTTTAGCTGGCTGGCTCCCTAGCTGGCGTTATTATTTGTTTCTCAGAGCCTTTTGCTTTTATAGTTAGAGCCTAATGTTAGCTAGCTAACATTTAACCTGGTTGGTTAGCTCCCAGCATATTCATGCAGGGTAGTAACGACATGATTTGGCACTGTGTTCATTGTTGTTTAACTAGCTAATATTAGCTGGCTTGCTCGTTAGCTAACGTTGTGTGACGTGTGTGTGATCTTGCACTTTGTTTACCTAGCTAGGTTCATTGTTTACCTAGCTAGCTAGCTGTATGTCTTAAGCTAAAGTGTTTTTAGCTAGCTAGCTATTGTTAGCTGGCTGGCTGCCTAGCTGATGTTATTATTTGTATCCCAGAGCCATTTGCTTTTCTAGTTAGATCTTAAAGTTAGCTATCTAACATTGAACATCGTTGGTTAGCTCCCATCACTGTGGAATTGTTGGCACTGTGTTCTTAACTAGCTAACGTTAGCTGGCTGGCTCGTTCGCTAACGTTACGTGACGTGTGTACAACACCTGTTGAATATTGCAGTAAAAGTCTGCAAAAAAAGCATTTTTTGTTGCCAGCAAGGCTGGTTAGGCTGTTTTCATGTCATCGGCCAGAGCGTCAAGCGTGCGATCTGAACGCTCCGAGAGCGAAACGAGATGGGTGGGGCTAAAGCTTAAGAGGGTGTGAACAATGCTGAATGGGTGTAGACAAAGAAGAGCTCTTCACTAGATACCAAAACATTTAAAGGTAATTTTCTCAAAAGTGAGTTGACAAGCTGATCAACTTGCAAAGCAGAATTAATTTCCCATTGTTCCTCAAATGCAGGGTATGATATATCATTTTTTAGCTCTGAGTCTCTACTTTTATCCAATGTAAAAAATACTATTTCAAATTTTGGTCTAGCTTTCTAGAGATGAATAGAGGTGTGCTCCAGGGTTCTATTTTAGCTCCTGTGTTTTTCTCAATTTGTATTAATGATTTGGGAAATGGGATGCAACAAGCAAAGTTGCATCTACATGCAGATGATACAGTCATATATTCATGTGCTCCTTCTCTGGTTCAGGCTGTTGAAGAGCTCCACAATCATCAAATCAAATCAAATGTATTTATATAGCCCTTCGTACATCAGCTGATATCTCAAAGTGCTGTACAGAAACCCAGCCTAAAACCCCAAACAGCAAGCAATGCAGGTGTAGAAGCACGGTGGCTAGGAAAAACTCCCTAGAAAGGCCAAAACCTAAGAAGAAACCTGAAGATGAAACAGGCTATGACGGGTGGCCAGTCCTCTTCTGGCTGTGCCGGGTGGAGATTATAACAGAATATTGCCAAGATGTTCAAATGACCAGCATCACAATGCTTTTCAGTCAGTGCAGGCCTCCCCTCAAACTGGTTTTGAATGTACAAAAAACAAAATTCATGACCTTTATCAGATCTCGCACTCAGCCAGAGAAGGTTTGCATTGTCACATCTGGTGGCTTGTCCACTGAAAAAGTTGTCATCCTACAAATATGTAGTTATTTAATTGAGGAAAATATGAACAATCCTACATTTATTTTTGATAGTGCCGCAAAGCTAACTAAAAAGCAACATTCCCCAAAAGAGGATGGCTTTCACTTCAGCAGTGATAAATTCATGAACTTCTTTGAGGAAAAAATCATGATCATTAGAAAGCAAATTATGGACTACTCTTTAAATCTGCATATTCCTCCAAAGTTCAGTTGTCCTGAGTCTGCACAACTCTGCCAGGACCTAGGATCAAGGGAGACACTCAAGATTTTTAATACTATATCTATTGACACATTGATGAAAATAATCATGGCCTCTAAACCTTCAATATGTATACTGGACCCTATTCCAACTAAACTACTGAAAAAGCTGCTTCCTGTGTTTGGCCCTCCTATGTTGAACATAATAAACGGCTCTCTATCCACCGGATGTGTACCAAACTCACTAAAAGTAGCAGTAATAAAGCCTCGATTGAAAACGCTAAACCTTGATCCAGAAAATATAAAAAACTATTGGCCTATATCGAATCTCCCATTCCTGCCATTTAAAAAAAAAAGCTCACTGCCTTCCTGAATTTATAGCGTTTATACGAAACGCTTCAGTCTGGTTTTAGACCCCATTATAGCACTGAGACTGCAGTTGGGAAGGTGGTAAATGACCTTTTATCGGCGTCAGACCGAAGCTCTGCATCTGTTCTCGTGCTCCTAGACCTTAGTGCTGCTTTTGATACCATCGAGCACCAAATTCATTTGGAGAGATTGGAACCACAAATTGGTCTACACGGACAAGTTCTGGCCTGGTTTTAGATCTTATCTGTCAGAAAGATATCAGTTTGTCTCTGTGGATGGTTTGTCCTCTGACAAATCAACTATACATTTTGGTGTTCCTCAAGGTTCTGTTATAGGACCATTATTGTTTTCACTATACATTTTACCTCTTGGTGATGTCATTCGGAAACATAATGTTAACTTTCACTGCTATGTTGATGACACAAAGCTGTACATTTCAGTGAAACATGGTGAAGCCCCAAAATTGCCCTCGCTAGAAGCCTCAGAAAGTGCATGGCTTTTAAACGTTCTACTTTTAAACTCGGACATAACAGAGATGCTTGTTTAGGTCCCAAGAAACAAAGAGATCTTCTGTTGAATCTGACAATTAATCTTGATGGTTGTACAGTCGTCTCAAATAAAACTTTGAAGAACCTCGGCATTACTCTGGACCTTGATCTCTCTTTTGACAAACATATGAAGACTGTTTCAAGGACAGCTTTTTTCTACGTAACATTGCAAAAATCAGAAACTTTCTGTCCAAAATTATGCAGAAAAATTCATCCATGCTTTTGTTACTTCTAGGTTAGAATACTGCTATGCTCTACTTTACGGCTATCTGGATAAAGCACTAAATAAACTTCAGTTAGTGCTAAATACGGCTGCTATCTACGTAAAAAATCTGAAACTTTATGTCCAAAAATGGTCACTTCTAGGTTATACTACTGCAATGCTGTTTGGGGTTTTAGGCTGGGTTTCTGTACAGCACTTTGTGACATCAGCTGATGTAAGAAGGGCTTTATGAATACATGTGATTGATAGGTATATGGTTAGATGAGAAGTTGTCCTTTAAAGTTCATATATATAATCTTGTAAGGAAGCTTAAATTGAAATTGGGTTTTAATTCTGGTAATAAGGCTTCCTTCTCGCTTATGGCTTGAAATAAGCTTGTTCAGGCCACTTTTCTCTCTGTAATTGGTGACTTGTTGTTACAGAGACTGTACTCTGTTTATCATGCATCCTTGCGCTTTACTACACATGCCAAGTCACTTACCCACCATTGCACCTTGTACCAAATGGTGAGTTGGACCTCACTTTATATGCGCAGAAAACTACATTTGTATGTGTTCATCTACAATGTTCTGTTAAGGCTCCCGAGTGGGGCAGTGGTCTAAGACACTGCATCTCAGTGCAAGAGGTGTCACTGCAGTGCCTGGTTTGAATCCAGGCCGTGTCACATCTGGCTCTGATTGGGAGTCCCATATGTGGTGCACAATTGGCCCAGTGTCGTTAGGATGGGGTAGGCCGTCATTGTAAATAAGAATTTGTCCCTTTAAAAAAAAATCACCTAAATTACATACCCAATCTAACTGGTTGTAGCTCAGGCCTTGGTTGGTAAGGTAAGGTTGGTAATGGCTCACATCAACACCATTATCCCAGAAACCCTAGACCCACTCCAATTTGCATACCGTCTAAACAGATCCACAGAAAAAATTGTGGACCCCCACAAGTCTGGTTCATCCTTGGGAGCAATTTCCAAATGCCTGAAGGTACCACGTTCATCTGTACAAACCATAGTACGCAAGTATAAACACTATGGGACCACACAGCTGTCATACCGCTCAGGAAGGAGATGTGTTCCGTCTCCTAGAGATAAACATACTTTGGTGCAAAAAGTGCAAATCAATCCCAGAACAACAGCAAAGGACCTTGTGAAGATGCTGAAGGAAACAGGTACAATAGTATCTAGATCCACAGTAAAACAAGTCCTATATCGACATAACCTGAAAGACAATTTAGCAAGAAAGAAGCCACTGCTCCAAAACTTCCATAAAAAAGCCAGACTATGGTTTGCAACTGCACATGGGGAGAAAGATCGTACTTTTTGGAGAAATGTCCTCTGGTTTGATGAAACAAAAATATAACTGTTTGGCCATAATTACCATTGTTATGTTTGGAGGAAAAAGGGGACGCTTGCAAGCCGAAGAACACCATCCCAACCGTGAAGCACAGGGGGGCAGCATCATGTTGTGGGGGTGCTTTGCTGCAGGAGGGACTGGTGTACTTTACAAAATTGATCCTGTTTGGCCCTGTCCGGGGGTGTCCTCGGATGGGGCCACAGTGTCTCCTGACCCCTCCTGTCTCAGCCTCCAGTATTTATGCTGCAGTAGTTTATGTGTCGGGGGGCTGGGGTCAGTTTGTTATATCTGGAGTACTTCTCCTGTCCTATTCGGTGTCCTGTGTGAATCTAAGTGTGCGTTCTCTAATTCTCTCCTTCTCTCTTTCTTTCTCTCTCTCGGAGGACCTGAGCCCTAGGACCATGCCCCAGGACTACCTGACATGATGACTCCTTGCTGTCCCCAGTCCACCTGGCCATGCTGCTACTCCAGTTTCAACTTCCACCTGACTGTGCTGCTGCTCTAGTTTCAACTGTTCTGCCTTATTATTATTCGACCATGCTGGTCATTTATGAACATTTGAACATCTTGGCCATGTTCTGTTATAATCTCCACCCGGCACAGCCAGAAGAGGACTGGCCACCCCACATAGCCTGGTTCCTCTCTAGGTTTCTTCCTAGGTATTGGCCTTTCTAGGGAGTTTTTCCTAGCCACCGTGCTTCTACACCTGCATTGCTTGCTGTTTGGGGTTTTAGGCTGGGTTTCTGTACAGCACTTTGAGATATCAGCTGATGTACGAAGGGCTATATAAATAAATTTGATTTGATTTGATTTGATGGCATCATGAGGTAGGGAAAATATGTGGATCTATTGAAGCAACATCTCAAGACATCAGTCAGGAAGTTAAAGCTTGGTCCCAAATGGGTCTTCCAAATGGACAATGACCCCAAACATACTTCCAAATTTGTGGCAAAATGGTTTAAGGACAACAACGTCAAGGTATTGAAGTGCCATCACAAAGCCCTGACCTCAATCCTATAGAAAATGTGTTGGCAGAACTGAAAAAGTGTGTGCGAACAAAGAGGCCTACAAACCTGACTCAGTTACACCAGCACTGCCAGGAGGAATAGGCCAAAATTCACTCAACTTATTGTGGGAAGCTTGTGGAAGACTACCCAAAACATTTGACCCAAGTTAAACAATTTAAAGGCAATGCTACCAAATACTAATTGAGTGTATGTAAACTTCTGACCCACTGGGAATGTGATGAAAGAAATAAAAACTGAAATAAATCATTCTCTCTACTATTATTCTGACATTCCACATTCTTAAAATGAAGTGGTGATCCTATCTGACCTAAAACAGGGAATGTTTACTAGGATTAAATGTCAGGAATTGTGATAAACTGAGTTTAAATGTATTTGGCTAAGGTGTATGTAAACTTCTGACTTAAACTGTGCTTAAAGTCCCCAGGACATTTACAGTATTAGGCAAGACTGCCTTCTCGTCTTCTGCACCAGAGGCATGGAATAGTCTACAATCTAGATATGTTAGTGCCACTGAATTAATTTAAAATGTTGAATGGTGACTCTGTTACAGAGGAGTGTAAATGCTTGTTTTATGCGGGATCATGTTGTATTGTATTGTTGTGTGTTTTAATTCTGTAATGTATTGATTGTTGCTGCCTTCTTGGCCAGGTCTCCATTGAAAAAGAGACTCTGGGTCTCAATAGGCTTTTCCTATTAAAATAAAGGTTAAATAAAATACAAATAAACAAATATAAGTGAATTTGTCCAAATACTTTTGGTCCCCTAAAAAGGTGTGGGACTATGTCCAATTAGTTCTGTAATTTGTAAACAGTTCAAACTATTAGCATGAAAATACCCTCATTATTAAAGCTGACAGTCTGCACTTTAACCGCATAGTTGTTGAAACATTTGAAATACAAAACAACAAAAAGTGTCCAAATACTTTTGAACCTCACTGTATAACGCCAGAAGCCTGATGTGACAGCTCCAATGCAGTTACATCTCCGACATCAGGTGTCGGTTATTGTGGTGGAACTGAATTGACCCTAGCCAAAAATGTGCAAGTGAAACGTGCATTTTGAAAACAAAACAAACAAATAATTATAACATATAATGATTAAGGATTGAGTGTGTGTGTGTGTGTGTTTGTATGTGTGTGTTAAGGCATACCTGTTGTTGTAGAACCAGACATATTGACTGGGCGGGTTGGATTGGGCCTGGCAGAGCAGAGAGACCGTCTGTCTCTCCTGAGCAGAGTATCCTCTGTCTGTCATACTGTAGGGAGTCACATCTATCTGGGGAATATCAGGACCGACTGAGGAGAGGACACACACACACTATATTAAACACACACACAACATAACGCACACAGCCTTACACACACTATGTTACATAGAAACACAATATGTAACACAACACTACTTTATACACAAACACATTATACACACACACACTATGTTATGCACACACTACATGTTACACACACACACTACGTTGCACACACACATTACGTTAATGTTAGGTTCATTGTTCATTGAGTAGGCCGTCATTGTAAATAAGAATTTGTTGTTAACTGACTTGCCTAGCTAAATAAAGGTAAAATAAATTATAATAATAATAAAAAATATCTATTTGTTAGGGTATTTGGTATTTTGGTATTTTATTAGGATCCTCATTAGATGTTGCAAAAGCAGCAGCTACTCTTCCTGGGGTCTACACAAAACATGAAACATAATACAGAATGACATAATACAGATCTTCAATAGACAAGAACAGCTCAACGACCGAACTACATACATTTTTTCAAAAGGCACACGTAGTCAGCATGTCAATGCATACACACAAACTTTTTAGGTCAAATAGGAGAGAGGCTTTGTTTAGTGTTAATACTAACAGATGATGAAGAACTATAGCATTATAATGATGACAGAACTACGCAAGTTTGTAATTAGAATTTAGTGGTCGTACATTGAGATTTGTGGTTGCAATTACGGTTCTCAAATGTGCAATTTAATATGACAAGCTTGTATCATGATTGTGCGAAAGATTTAACAGTCGCAAAGTGGAACTTGAAGTGAAATTCTCACGCTCCAAAGAGAAAACAAGACACTCACAGTCAAGGTAAAAATCCACGATTCCCACATGGATTGTCTACTCAGGGATAACAGGGTGATGAAGGAGTCGCTACTAGACATACAATGTCGTAGCATGTGTGAAAATCATTTTTGTTCTGGGGTTCCTGAGGACGCATCCAATAATCCAGTGGGCGTGATCAGAGAATTCATGCAATCCGCCTTCATACTTCCTATAGAGACTGTAACCAAGGTGGCTTTCCACCGAGTAACAAGACATGGAGCTCGAAGCGACAAGACCAAGGGTCCCCAAAATTTGAACACTACCAACAAAAGGAGCTGATCAAAAGCAGAGGAAGGGAGCTTCACGGTCTCAATGACCAATTTCCAAGGGAGATAAACAAACGTCGTAAGAGACTATATCCGGTACAAAGTCAACAAAGGACGGATGGTAGGCGTGCCTTTATCATTGTGGAGAAACTCTTTATAGATGGACAGCTATTCCGAGACAGCTCCATAACACCGTGGCTGTATTAAATTCTACAGGGATTTCAGGTTACAAAAAAAAGAAGGTATGGGAACTGTTTAAAATATCTGAACATTATGAAGTGGATATGAACACACGTACTCAATTACATGCTTGCTGACACATGTACTAATACATACACATACACACACCTGATCTCGCTCTCCTCTCTCACTCTCTCTTTTTCTCTTTTCTCTTCTCTTCTCTCCCTCTATTGTCGAGAATTGTTTTATAATTTAATGTGTTTATTGTTTGTCTATCTTTTTGATGTATTTGTCTACAAGTTTATATATGTTTACAACAAGCAAGGGGAAGATATAAGAATAGGGGCATTGGGGAATAATAACATATTGTACGGGATACATTTGTACTGTAGTGAAGCCGTGTCTAGAGTAATGCAAGGTCTCTTTCATGATCATGTGAAACGTCAATTGCTATGGAAATGCTGGGATGTGTTCTTCAATTATGTTAAAGTTATTATGATGCAACTATGATGGTGATACGATATGGATTACAATTATCATCATGAATATCAAGGCTATACGCACTACATGTCACACACATAGACACTCAACCATGCAAATTGGCAGAGTTATTATTTATTTGGACATCACAGATTATCGTCCGAAATCCGAAATTCCTTTTTGATACTGTCGCAAAGCTAACTAAAAAGCAGCATTTCCCAAGAGAGGATGACTTTCACTTTAGCAGTGATAAATTCATGAACTTCTTTGAGGAAAAGATTATAATTATTAGAAAGCAAATTATGGACTCCTCTTTAAATCTGCGTATTCCTTCAAAGCTCAGTTGTCCTGAGTCTGCACAACTCTCCCAGGACCTATGATCAAGAGAGACGCTCAAGTGTTTTAGTACTATATCTCTTGACACAATGATGAAAATAATCATGGCCTCTAAACCTTCAAGCTGCATACTGGACCCTATTCCAACTAAACTACTGAAAGAGCTGCTTCCTGTGCTTGGCCCTCCTATGTTGAACATAATAAACGGCTCTCTATCCACCGGATTTGTACCAAACTCACTAAAAGTGGCAGTAATAAAGCCTCTCTTGAAAAAGCCAAACCTTGACCCAGAAAATATAAAAAACTATCGGCCTATATCGAATCTTCCATTCCTCTCAAAAATTTTAGAAAAGGCTGTTGCGCAGCAACTTACTGCCTTCCTGAAGACAAACAATGTATACGAAATGCTTCAGTCTGGTTTTAGACCCCATCATAGCACTGAGACGACACTTGTGAAGGTGGTAAATTACATTTTAATGGCATCGGACCGAGGCTGTGCATCTGTCCTCGTGCTACTAGACCTTAGTGCTGCTTTTGATACCATCGATCACCACATTCTTTTGGAGAGATTGGAAACCCAAATTGGTCTACACGGTTCTGGCCTCTACAAGTTCTGGCCTGATCTTATCTGTCGGAAAGATATCAGTTTGTCTCTGTGAATGGTTTGTCCTCTGACAAATCAACTGTACATTTCGGTGTTCCTCAAGGTTCCGTTTTAGGACCACTATTGTTTTCACTATATATTTTACCTCTTGGGGATGTTATTCGAAAACATAATGTTAACTTTCACTGCTATGCGGATGACACACAGCTGTACATTTCAATGAAACATGGTGAAGCCCCAAAATTGCCCTTGCTAGAAGCATGTGTTTCAGACATAAGGAAGTGGATGGCTGCAAACTTTCTACTTTTAAACTCGGACAAAACAGAGATGCTTGTTCTAGGTCCCAAGAAACAAAGAGATCTTCTGTTGAATCTGACAATTAATCTTAATGGTTGTACAGTCGTCTCAAATAAAACTGTAAAGGACCTCGGCGTTACTCTGGACCCTGATCTCTCTTTTGAAGAACATATCAAGACCATTTCAAGGACAGCTTTTTTTCCATCTACGTAACATTGCAAAAATCAGAAACTTTCTGTCCAAAAATTATGCAGAAAAATTAATCCATGCTTTTGTCACTTCTAGGTTAGACTACTGCAATGCTTTACTTTCCGGCTACCCGGATAAAGCACTAAGTAAATACGGCTGCTAGAATCCTGACTATAACCAAAGAAAATTATCATTTTACTCCAGTGCTAGCCACTGGCTTCCTGTCAAAGCAAGGGCTGATTTCAAGGTTTTACTGCTAACTAAAGCCACCTGCCGTACATACCTACACGTACGCTACGGTCACAAGACGCAGGCCTCCTAATTGTCCCTAGAATTTCTAAGCAAACAGCTGGAGGCAGGGCTTTCTCCTATAGAGCTCTATTTTTATGGAACGGTCTGCCTACCCATGTCGGAGACGCAAACTCGGTCTCAACCTTTAAGTCTTTACTGAAGACTCATCTCTTCAGTGGGTCATATGATTGAGTGTAGTCTGGCCCAGGAGTGGGAAGGTGAACGGAAAGGCTCTGGAGCAACGAACCGCCCTTGCTGTCTCTGCCTGGCCGGTTCCCCTCTTTCCACTGGGATTCTCTGCCTCTAACCCTGTTACAGGGGCTGAGTCACTGGCTTACTGGGGCTCTCTCATGCCGTCCCTGGAAGGGGTGCGTCACCTGAGTGGGTTGATTCACTGATGTGGTCATCCTGTCTGGGTTGGTGCCCCCCCCCCCTTGGGTTGTGCCGTGGCAGAGATCTTTGTGGGTTATACTCAGCTTTGTCTCAGGATGGTAAGTTGGTGGTTGAAGATATCCCTCTAGTGGTGTGGGGGCTGTGCTTTGGCAAAGTGGGTGGGGTTATATCCTTCCTGTTTGGCCCTGTCCGGGGGTGTCCTCAGATGGGGCCACAGTGTCTCCTGACCCCTCCTGTCTCAGCCTCCAGTATTTATGCTGCAGTAGTTTATGTGTCGGGGGGCTAGGGTCAGTTTGTTATATCTGGAGTACTTCTCCTGTCCTATTCGGTGTCCTGTGTGAATCTAAGTGTGCATTCTAAAAATTCTCTCCTTCTCTCTTTCTTTCTCTCTCTCGGAGGACCTGAGCCCTAGGACCATGCCCAAGGACTACCTGACATGATGACTCCTTGCTGTCCCCAGTCCACCTGGCTGTGCTGCTGCTCCAGTTTCAACTGTTCTGCCTTATTATTATTCGACCATGCTGGTCATATATGAACATTTGAACATCTTGGCCATGTTCTGTTAAAATCTCCACCCGGCACAGCCAGAAGAGGACTGGCCACCCCACATATGCTCTCTCTCTAATTCTCTCTTTCTTTCTCTCTCTCGGAGGACCTGAGCCCTAGGACCATGCCCCAGGACTACCTGACATGATGACTCCTTGCTGTCCCCAGTCCACCTGACCGTGCTGCTGCTCCAGTTTCAACTGTTCTGCCTTATTATTATTCGACCATGCTGGTCATTTATGAACATTTGAACATTTGAGCCAGAAGAGGACTGGCCACCCCACATAGCCTGGTTCCTCTCTAGGTTTCTTCCTAGGTTTTGGCCTTTCTAGGGAGTTTTTCCTTGCCACCGTGCTTCTACACCTGCATTGCTTGCTGTTTGGGGTTTTAGGCTGGGTTTCTGTACAGCACTTTGAGATATCAGCTGATGTACGAAGGGCTATATAAATAAATTTGATTTGATTTGATTTGATCATCTTACTCTTATACAGACATCGTACACACTCTCACTATATCACATCCAATATCATACACATCAACCTACTCAGATTTGCTACACACATAATATCTTGTCTCAATTTTCTAACATCTGTGGCATTGGCTCACAGGCAAACAGGCAAGGGAATAAAACAAATATTGCTATAACCTATTTATTGAATTGTAAATATCAGACATTTGAAAGCTCTAGTTTTGATCTTCATAATACCTCTGATGACAGTGACTTTACAAGCACTAACTGTGGTCAACTTAGACTGAGAATAGTATCTAGTTACGATAAGGGGTGACGGTAAGGGTTACGGTAAGGGGTATAGCCAGTTATAATTGTAATGGTTAGAAGATTATAAAAAAAGAAGATCCGTCTTTACATGGGTAAAAGAAAAGGAATATAACATAAACTGTTTACAGGGAACCCACTTGCGTGGAAAAGGGAAAGGGAATGGGGTGGTGAAATAAATTTCTGTCATGGACAAAGGAACTCAAAGGGTGTGATGATATTAATTAACAAAAATGTTGATCTGAATGTGCAAATAGTGAGGAATGATTCGCAAGAAAGGTGGATCCTTTTGAATATGATAGTGGATGAAAAAGAGATTTAGCTCATTAATTTATTTGGTCCAAACAAGGATGATACACACTTCTTTGAAAAGATTTATACAAATTTATTGAACTTACAGGCAACAAATGATCTAATCATTATGGTAGGAGACTATAACACAGTGTTAAGTACCTCAATGGACCTTAAGGAAATCACAAATATTATGGACACATTAGAAATAGTGGATATTTGGTGACTAAAAAACCTCGATCTAGTGAGATATACATGGAGGAGACTTAATCAAGCTAGTCGTCTTAACTACTTTCTTGTCTCTTTCTCTCTTGCATCAAAGGTTAAAACCTCTTAGAGGTTAGGGTCATTTTTTTCTACTTTTTGATAAAAAGCGTGCAAAATTTCATGTTTCATGATTTCAAATTTCATGATGTTTGAAAAGGGTATTTTGTTCTTAAATGATATTGTAAATTGGAATAGTAGAGTTATGTCGTTCATGGAGTTATTAGAATTGTACGGAAAGGTCTGCTCAATCCAAGAGTACAACCAATTGATTACAGCATTGCCCCCCAAAAATGGAGGAGGCGGGTGGCAGCGCGAGGAGGTAGGGAACTGGTCTGTTTGCCCAATATAAAGGATCAAAACTGGCGGAGGAATAAAAATAGCATAAATAGGAAAGTAAACCAGTTTCATTTGAGGACCAGGATGTTGACAACTGTGCCATAAAGATTACAAATTTTTTTTTTTTTGATGTACTGATTCCATGGTACAGGGTAGAGTGTATGAGTTGATGTATAAAACAAGGCAAGATTCAAGACTGTGCTCTTCAGTTAAAATTATTATATAGAATTCTTGCCACCAACAAAATGTTGAATATTTGGGGCATAAAATCATCGAAGCTCTGCAGATTTTGTTGTGAGGATGCAGAATCAATAGACCATTTATTTTGGTATTGCCCTCAGGTAGCCTGTTTCTGGTCTCAGATTTAGGAATGGCTGAAAATGCATAGCATTCATCTAAAATTGACCCTAGAAATAGTATTGTTAGGAGATCTGGACCGGGTCAGTCAATTACTAATATACTAATACTCTTAGTAAGAGTATTTATCTTCAACTCGCAATCTGTGGATTCAATTCGATTAGATTGATGGTAATTGTACATTAAACATCACAGTATAGTTGAAAGATATGTGTTGCATAGAAACCCGAAGTGGGTGGCCAGCAGAGATAGATGGGATGGGCTGAGGAAAGCTGAGGGTTGGTATGTGGAATTGGAGACAAGTGGGAGTGAAGTTGCTGTGTGAGAGATAGAATGATGGCCAAATATAAAAGTAAAAAATTCAAATTAAATAAAAAAGTCCAGATAAATCATAATAAAAAGGACATTTGAATGACACTAAGTGGCAGTGTTTTTACAACTAATGCCGGGTTTGCCTGAGGCTGTTACCGTGCAGGTGTTTGTACACATGCATATACACACAATCTCATTCAAATAAATACATACAAGAACACACACATACATGTAATAGTGCCCGACATGCACACAAACATATACAGTTGGCTTTGCTGTTATGATTTTAGTTGTCCTTGTTGTCCGTTGTTTTACATTTTTTATTATTATTATTATTATTATTTTTTGCATTGTTGTTTTCTGTTTTCTTCTGTCTTTTCATTTTTTCTCTTTAGTTCATTCTCTTGGTTGTTAGTGCATTGGGGGGGTTCTTGGGGGTGGGGAATGGAATTAATTGTATTTTTTATTAAATTTTTTCTTCCTGGGGTGGGATGTGGGAGGGGTCTCGAATGGTTGAGGGACAGCTATTGGGGAACTGTGGGGGGATCTTGGAGGGTTTGGGTTCATGTTTTTAGGCCTGGATGTAGCTCGGTCAACATGCCCTTGAGCAGGGCATTGACCCTGGATGCTTCTGTGTGTTGCTCTGAATGGGAATCTGTTGGAAGACTGGTATGATGTAGTTATTGAGCGGCTTCACTTGCAAGTACATTGTATGTTTCAAATTATTACAAGTCAGTTCATGAGTATGACTATTCTGCAGTGAATCAAAAATACACTTGCAGATTTGGAATCTGTGGGCGCACGGAGCTCTGTCACTGTTGTCACTTTACCAAGAGATTCGGAAACTTGTCTTAAGTTTTGTGAGTTTGTAGAAAGAGATTTGCAAGTTAAAAAAAATAATTTGTACAGCCAAGGGCGCAGGACATATTACTTCTGACTAATCAGTTCCCTCCCCTAAACCACAGCTGCCTAACCATTGGCTGGATTATTCCTTCAATCAAATCTCAGGACGTAGCTACCCACATGAGCAAGAGTGTATGAGGTAAATGAAAAGAAAAACGATCTACTTGAAGGTAATCGTCTCATTTTTCTATGTACATCGATTTCTTTGGTGAAAAAGCATGACATTAGTTTTCTTTTCATGTGAAAAATAATAGTTCATTTCAGATGAACTCCAGACCAGCCATTGCACTGACAACTCAGAGTTTCATCATAACACTTGATGGTTTTTGCGACTGCACTAGAAAAACTTTCAAAGTTCTTGAAATGTTTTGTATTGACTGACCTTAATGTCTTAAAGTAATGATGTCACTTCTCTTTGCTAATTTGAGCTGTTCTTGACAAAATATGCTTTTACCAAATAGGTCTATCTTCTTTATACCCCGCATACCTTGTCACAACACAACTGATTGGCTCAAACACATTAAGAAGGAAAGAAATTCCCCAAATGAACTTTTAAGAAGGCACACCTGTAAATTGAAATGCACTCCAGGTGACTACCTCATGAAGCTGGTTGAGAGAATGCCAATAGTGTGCAAAGCTGTCATCAAGGCAAAAGGGTGGCTACTTGAAGAATCTCAAATATAAAATATATTTTGATTTGTTTAACAGTTTTTGGTTACTACATGATTCCATATGTGTTATTTCATCGTTTTGATGTCTTCACTATTATTCTACAATGTAGAAAATAGTAAAATAAAGAAAAACCCTTGAATGAGTAGGTGTTCTAAAACTTTTGACCGGTAGTGTACATTAACATAAACATCCCCTTTTCAGGACCCTGTCTTTGAAAGATAATTAATACAAATCTAAATAACTTCACAGATCTTTTATAGTAAAGGGTTAAAACACTGTTTCCCATGCCATAAACAATTAGTGAACATGCACCTGTGGAACGGTCGTTAAGACACTAACAGCTTACAGACGGTAGGCAATTAAAGTCACAGTTATGCAAACATAGGACACTAAAGATGCCTTTCTACTGACTCTGAGAAACACCAAAAGAAAAATGCCCAGGGTCCCTGCTCATCTGTGTGAACGTGCCTTAGGCATGCTACAAGGAGGAATGAGGACTGCAGATGTGGCCAGGGCAATACATTACAATGTCCGTACTATGAGATGCCTAAGACAGAGCTACAGGGAGGCAGGACGGACAGCTGATCGTCGTCGCAGTGGCAGGCCATGTGTAACAACACCTGCACAGGATCGGTACATCTGAACATCACACCTGGGGACAGGAAAAGGATGGAAACAACAACTGCCTGAGTTACACCAGGAACGCACAATCCCTACATCAGTGCTCAGACTGTCCGCAATAGACTGAGAGAGGCTGGCCTGAGGGCTTGTAGGCCTGTTGTAAGGCAGGTCAACAACGTCGCCTATGGGCACATAACCCACCGTTGCTGGACCGGACAGGACTGACAAAAAGTTATCTTCACTGACAAGTCACAGTTTTGTCTCATCAGGGGTGATGGTCAGATTCACGTTTATCGTCGAAGGAATGAGCATTAGCCTGAGGCCTGTACTCTGGAGCGGGATCGATTTGGAGGTGGAGGGTCCGTCATGATCTGGGGCGGTGTCTCACAGCATCATCGGACTCAGTTTGTTGTCATTGCAGGTAATCTCAACTGAAGACATCCTCCTCCCTCATGTGGTACCCTTCCTGCAGGCTCATCCTGACATGACTCTCCAGCATGAGAATGTCACCAGCCATACTGCTCGTTCTGTGCGTGATTTCCTGCAAGACAGCAATGTCAGTGTTCTGCCATGGCCAGCGAAGAGCCCGGATCTCAATCCCATTGAGCACGTCCGGGACCTGTTGGATCGGAGGGTGAGGGCTAGGGCCATTCCTCCCAGAAATGTTTGGGAACTTGCAGGTGCCTTGGTGGAAGAGTGGGGTAACATCTCACAGCAAGATCTGGAAAATCTGGTGCCAGTTGTTGAGGAGGAGATGCACTGCAGTACTTAATGCAGTTGTTGGCCACACCAGATACTGACTGTTACTTTTGATTTTGACCCCCCCCCCTTTGTTCAGGGACACATTTTTCCATTTCTGTTAGTCACATGTCTGTGGAACTTGTTCAGTTTATGTCTCAGTTGTTGAATCTTGTTATGTTCATACAAATATTTACACATGTTAAGTTTGCTGAAAATAAACGCAGTTGACAGTGAGAGGACGTTTCTTTTTTTGCTGAGTTTATTATCCACAATTACCTCGACTAACCGGTGCCCCCGCACATTTACTCTGTACCGGTACCCCCTGTATATAGCCTTACCATTGCTATTTTACTGTTGCTGTTTAATTATTTTTTACTTTTATTAAAACAGCATTGTTGGTTAAGGGCTTGTAAGTAAGCATTTCACTTTAAGTTATTTGGTACATGTGACAAATACAATTTGATTTGATTTGAAATACATCAAACGTATGGTTTCAATATGTTTGCCATTCCATTTACTCCGTTCCAGCTATAATTATGAGCCTTACTCCCCTCAGCAGCCTCCACTGGTGTAGAGTTAGGGTGTAGTGTTCAGTGTGTATACTAACAAATTATGTCCAGCCAGATGGGTTAGAAGTTAGGGTTCATTATTAGAGGTAGTGTGTAGGGTTTAGGGTGAAGTGTTCGGTGTGTAGTGTGTATACTAACAGATGATGTCTAGCCAGATGCGGTCGGACCGTTCCTGGTTGACCTGGTTCCGGGCCCCACAACGATACCAGCCTGTGTGGTTACGGTTGACTTCTGTCATGTTGAACACGCTGCTGTTGCCCTGGGAGACGGTGTTGACCAATCCACTGTATGGCTCATGCTCCCACAGGAAGTAAAGTGGCCCAGTACCGTTCTCCAGGCCGCAGCGCAGCCAGACCGAAGATCCCTCCGCAGGGGATGCGTCACTCAGTAGAATATAGGGCTTACTGACCGGGACTACACACATGCACATACACAAACACACACACACACAAACAGTAGTAAGATTAAGATAACTTTACAGGTCAATTGCAGGTCCAACGCAACCCTTCTGAAAGACACACATACAGACATATACAGCTCTTGGAGAGTTGCGGGGGAGCGGTTGTTGTGGGGGATTAAGTGTCTGCTCATGGGTACAATGGCAGGCAATGGCACCTAGTAGTAGTAGTAGTAGTAGTAATAATAATATAGCTTACCCAGTATCAGGGCTTTAAAAAACATGTAATGCTCCCAACTAAATGTTAAGAGCACTACATAACATTTATGAGCACCAGAATATGTATTTTTTTATTGACATAAGATATAGCCTATATTGTGCATATTCACCTTGATGCCTGGCAACAAGGCAGCATCCAATTTGTTGCGATTCTCTTCCTTCTTTCGGCCTATTCACATGTAAGCAAAACATTGGTTAATATGAATTACGTTTGTGAAAAGTATGAAATAATGTGTACATAACTTGAAAGATATGTTAGTTCTATGTTGAGAATAATTATTGAAAAAATGTAAATGTTTGTTTTCCCTTAGTATAAGTACTCTGCAGGCGACACTAGTTAATGGTTAGCTTTCTCATGTTTTGAATAGGCCGGAAGGAGGAAAACAATCAAGTTCGATCAGGAACCGGGTTCAGTGGGTTGGGCATCATAAGTTGAATATGAACTCTAGCTTCTTTTGAAGCATGTTATGCCCTAGAAACTTCTAGAAATAAACACACACACACACAGGTAGAGAGAGAGAGAGAGAGTCAATCTCTGTCTTCATATACAGACACCATGCAATGTTGTAGTTAAACCTGTTATGGGGTGTCAGGTGGGGTGGTAGTGGTTATAGCATCGAACTAATAACCGAAAGATTGCAGATCGAATCTCGAGCTGACAAGGTAAAAAATCTGTCGTACTGCCCTGAACAAGGCAGTTAACCCACTGTTCCTAGGCCGTCATTGAAAATAAGAATTTGTTCTTAACTGATTTGTCTAGTTAAATATATATTTTTTAAAATGACATGTCTATTAGACTTAGTTAAACACAGTACATGTTCCTTAGACTGTTAGTTAAACACAGTACATGTTTATTAGACTGTTAGTTAAACACAGTACATGTCTATTAGACTGTTGGTTAAACCCAGTACATGTCTATTAAACTGTTAGTTAAATCCAGTACAAATATTCTAGACTGTTAGTTAAACCTGGTACATGTCAATTAGACTGTTAGTTAAACCCAGTACATGTCAGTTAGACTGTTAGTTAAACCTGATACATGTCAATCTCACAGTGCTCTTTACCAAGGCTGCAGGTCCTGGTGTGTGTGTCCAGTGGGTGTTTGGCATAACAGGTGTAGGCCTGTCCATTCTGGTTGGAGTTAGAACGAAGTACCAGGATCTTGGAAGTCTCCACTTCTTGGCCCCTCCCCCCTTCTTTAGGCACCTCCCACCACACCACAGCCCTGGGAGACCCACCTACAAGAACAGTATTATTATAATTATATGTATTGTTGTTCTGGTGGTTGTTGTGACTGTTACTATTGTTGTGGTTACCTTCCCAGGAGCAGGACAGCAGCAGGTACTGGTTCATCCCGGTGGCATAAGCAGAACACACTGGCTCACCATAAGGAGACCCTGAGAGAGAGAGAGAGAGAGAGAGAGAGAGAGAGAGAGAGAGAGAGAGAGAGAGAGAGAGAGAGAGAGCGAGATTAGTGGTAATTGAACTAAATTAAAATCTAAATAGTGTTTTCAGTTCCTTTTTATCCATGAAGTGGTTTAGTTTTCTACAGAAACTACGCACTGCTGTTTTGCATAAATAAAATAAATTATGGGTGAATTTCTTTTTTTTGGCATTAGATCTGCCTAATTCTCCTTTGAAAGATCGTTTTTGTTTTTAACACTAGAAAAGCCTAAACAGACCCCGATTTGGGCCGATGACACGTCTTTATAATGTCAACATTCTAACAGTTTAATAAATACATTTCATAAATACTATCAGAAGTATAATGATTTGGATGTGTTTATGAAGATCTTAGGTAACATTATCAAATATCAAATAATTATTTTTTTCAGAGAATATCATTACATGTTTATACATATTTTTATATTTTTTAAATATATTTTTGAATGAATTTTTTCTTTTTCCATTTTTTTTTCTTTTTTTTCTCAACTTTTTGGGGGGTGTGTGTTAGAATACCGTTTTGGTATTTTGTATATAGTTATTTGTTTCAAAATGTATACCTTCACCAATGTGGCCACTTGGGTACATTTGGGCAACTTGTGTGGGACACCTGGGTGACTTCATGATAAATGTCATGTAGCACACTCATTTTTGAATTTATCATTCTGAAACTTTGCACAAGTACTGTTGCCCTCTTATAGTTTTCACCGAAATTGTCCCCATCATCCTATCTGAATATTTGTTTTATCTTGTTCATTTTAAAAATTATGATAAAAATAAAAAAACACCTTCAGAGTGTTTTCTTTCAAATGGTACCAAGAATATGCATATCCTTGGTTCTCTGCCTGAGCTACAGGCTGTTAGATTTGGGTATGTCTTCAGGCAGAAATTGCACAAAGTAGGGGGGAGCTGTAACCTGGGGTGAGCGAGAAAAAGGCAATTCTTGAACATGGGGTGAGACATTCTCACAAATTTGTAACTAGAGCCAGGTATTTAGAATGACTTATTTCTGGAGAAACCTAACATGATTGTTTAGCAGACAACACTTACTTATATTCAGTCAACACACATCTTAAGAATATCATGAAATATTTAAACATTTTAATTTCTCCATTACTTGTCTCAGAGAATCACAAAATGATGCTGAAATAGACGGCCACAGCGGGAAGTGCCTGTGCCTGGTGAACAGTTGGTCAAGTTCTGTTGTCAGGGTGAACCTGTTGTTCTGGGTGAACCGAAAACCTGACAACCCGCCTCGTACCCTATGTTGACTCTGCCTGTCGCAGGTGGAGTTCCAGAACTCACAGGTGTGCCTGGCATGGATTGTGACTCCATCTCGTTCCTTATCAATGCGTGAGTGAGTCAATGACTATTCAAGCCATTGTCTCACTGAAGAATGAACATGATGAGCGATCGGCAAGGCAATCTGTAATCTGCGGGCATCACGGCTCGGTAAGAAATGTTTGATATATATGTATAGATTTTTTTACATTTTATTCTCAGAACATTAACCATGTGTGTTCACCTTTTTTGTACTGTTCTGTAGTTATGACAAAATGATTTGTCTGACAAACAAAAACTTTGCGTCCTACAGGCCCAGGCATGGATCAAAGCTGGTGAGACATTCAATAATGTCATCCTCACAAACGATTCAACCTTCAGCAATTTGCTCAAAATTGCTACAGAAAGATTAACGAAAGCATAAAGATGTTGATGAAGAAATGCTGTTTTGAGTTAGAAATGTAACACTTTAGAGTACTTCGAATACATTGCAAGTTGAGGGATTTTCACAACAGTAGCCGGGCTACTTTTATAAAAAGTCTGATGTCCTGCTAATAGGAATCATTTGCATGATGGGCTAAATTATTTATTGTAACCACAATGTCACACAAAATGTGTATCTACCTTTCCAATTACTTTTAGGGTTTGGGAATTACAAATGTGTGCTTTCACACATTTAAAAAAATAAAAACTATGTTTTTATATTTAGTTAAAGAAACCTACATTTTTCTTAAGTGTAGCTTAAGTGGTAAGGGTGCTCTCGAGCGGCTAGATGTGTTTTATCAGTTGGCCATCAGATTTACCACCAATGCTCCTTAAAGAACACATCACTGCACTCTACACTCCTCGGTAAATGGGTCATCTCTGTATACCTGTCGCAAGACCCACTGGTTGATGCTAATTTATAAATCCCTCTTAGGCCTCACTCCCCCCTATCTGAGATATTTACTGCAGTCCTCATTCTTCACATACAACACCAGTTCGGCCAGTCACATTCTGTTAAAGGTCCCCAAAGTACACACATCCCTGAGTCGCTTGTCTTTTCAGTTCACTGCAGCTAGCGACTGGAACGAGCTGCAACAAACACTCAAACTGAACAGTTTTATCTCAATCTTTTCATTCAAAGGCTCTATCATGGTCACTCTTACTGACAGTTGTGGCTGCCTTGCGTGATATATATTGTGTTGTCATGTGTTGCTGCCTTGCTATGTTGTTGTCTTAGGTATCTCTTTATGTATTGTGTTGTCTCTCTTGTCGTGATATGTTTATTGTCCCATTTTTTTAATGTATTTTTTAAATCCCAGACGTCGTCCCGCAGGAGGCCTTTTGGTAGGCCGTCATTGTAAATAAGAATTTGTTCTTAACTAACTTGCCTAGTTAAATAAAGGTTAAATAAATAAAATAGCGTAGCTTAATTTAACTTCTTCCAGTATGAAGTAATTGGTAGTTTGGTAAACTATATTTTCAGTGTAGCTTCCACAACACTGGTGTGTGTACGTGTATGTGGCATATAGGACCATGCCGTGTGTGAGACTTACAAGCCCGTGCAGTGCATTGTGTGGAGGTGTTGAGAGCAGGGTGTATCCCCAGGCAGGTGAACAGAGAGTTGTTGGAGGTCTGGGATCCAGACTGCAGTACGGAGACATTGTTGGCTGGCCATGCCCCTTCACCCCCAAGCCACACCCCTCCCTGGTACAATATTAACCAGAACAACAATAATTTAATTTGTTAGGACCCTTTCTGCGTGTGTGCGTGCATGTGCATGTGTGTGCGTGTGTACCTGTGCCAGAAGGTTTGTGGTCCAGCGTAGTGAAGGGGGGGGCAGGCCCCCTGGCCATGAACAGGTCAGGTTGAGGGAGGAGTAGTTCATTGCTGGCAGAACAGAGCAGGAGGGGGAACCATCTGGAGGGTCTGGGGGACAGGGGGACAACATACAACACAACACTGTGTTGAATGTGTTGTTATTGTGTGTGTGTGTGTGTGTGTGTGTGTGTGTGTGTGTGTGTGTGTGTGTGTGTGTGTGTGTGTGTGTGTGTGTGTGTGTGTGTGTGTTTGCGTGCATGTGTGTGTGTGTGTGTGTTTCTGTGGTTATATGTGTGTGTGTGTGTCGTGTCAGTATATGTGTTTTCTGGTGTGTATGTGTGTGTGTGTGAGGTCAGGTGTTAGAAGTCAGGGGTTAGGGTTTAGAAGTCAGAGGTTACTCACAGTAAACAGTGAGGTTGATGGTCTTGAGAGAGCGGGTGTTGAGGTGTGTGTTCTGAGCCTGACAGGCATAAGTACCCGTGCGCATCCGCAGAATCCTAGTGATGGTGAACTGGGGTCCTGTGTACACCTGGCTGGATTAGAACCAATATAAAAAACACCAGGCCGGATTAGAGCCAATATAAAAAACACCTGACTGGGATTAGAACCATTATATAAACCTGGCTGGGATTAGAACCAAAGTATAAAACATCTGGCTGGTATTAGAACCAATATTTAAAACACCTGTCTGGGATTAGAACCAATATATAAAACACCTGGCTGGATTAGAACCAATTTAAAAAACACCTGGCTGGGATTAGAGACATTATATAAAACAACTGACCTGGGATTAGAACCAATATATTATTCTTTATTATTATACCTTTATTTCAACAAGGAACACAGACTGAGACCAAGGTCGCTTTTACAGCTGGGCCCTGCGTGTACATGTATACACATACAGTTTAGGTACAACGATTAATGACAAAATGATCACAGAAAATTAAAAAATACAGCAACAGATTACATTTACACAGGTTATTCTACTAACAGCACAAAAACTTGCATTACCCGAAACAGTTACAAGCAATACAAAAATAAAAATGCTCCAATAAATATTTAAAATGGGCAAGGGGGACAAGAGTCTCAAGTTTAAGTTAAGTCTGGAGGCTACTCCATAGGCAAGGAGCATAACAGGAAAAAGCATGTAAATAATATCGCCATAATCTATAACATACGTAGCTTGCACAATAAACGTAGCTTGCACAATTTGTCTTCTATTTGTAGAGGACAAACACGTCCTGTCTCTATAGAGGTAGCATAGCATGATTTTTAGCCGTTTACAAAGTTCGTCAATATGCATTTTAAAAGACAGTTTGTCATCCAACCATATCCCTAAGTATGTATATGCAGAGACCTGATTAATTTGAGAACCATCTAAGCTCGTAAGTGCAAGTGTATTTTCAACCAACTTTTTGAACCTATTGCAAATCATAAAATGTGTTTTCTTTGCATTTAAAACAAGTTTCAGCTGTATAAAAGACCCTTGTAATATCTTAAAATCTGTCTCCAATAGTGATAATGCTTGGTCAGCCATTGAAGCGATAGAGTACATGACAGTGTCATCAGCATAAAAATGAATTTGACACTTTCTTATCTCATCACCGATATTGTTTATGTAGAGAACAGTAATGGACCAAGTATAAAACGTTGTGGGACCCCTTTAACCAACTCCAATGGCACTGACTGGATGCTGTCGACTCTAACAGCCTGACTTCTATCCTTTAGATAGTCATGAAACCAACAACAGTCATCCAATTCCAGTCCTGTTGACGACAGTTTACCCAAAAGTATCGCATGGTCTACAGTGTCAAAAGCTTTAGATTAATCTATGAACAAGGAGGCACAGTACTTTCTATTATCTAGGGCATTAGGAATATAATTTACAACACGTACAGTGGCCGTAATAGTACTGTGTTTAGGTCTAAAGCCAGATTGATTACTAGAAAGAGTATTGTTAACAGTTAAAAAAGATTGTAGTTGCCTATTCACAAATGACTAGAATTTTAGCCAAACAGGAGAGCTTAGAGATGGGACGATAATTATCCAACTCACTACCATCACCTCCCTTGAGGAGTGGTAAAGAAAAGCTGTTTTCCAAGATTTAGGAATCTATCCAACGACAAATTTTGATTCAAGTTTGATTCAAAATATGCGTCACTACACCAGCAATAATAGGTGCCGCACACTTGAGTAAATATGGATCCAGATTGTCAGCGCCTAATGATTTCTTAGAATCTATAGCAGACTTTTTGAAAATTAAAAACTGGTTTACTGTTTTCCACATCAGCTGAAGGCCGAGGGACTGAAACAATAGACCAATCAGGATCATGTTGGCCATTTTTTCTTTCAAAAAGAAAACCAGCAGATATAAAATGCTTATTAAAAACATCGCAAATTTCAGTTCGGTCACTGATGATCTCAGATTCTGATGTAATTTGCTTCGGCAGGGAAATCAAGGAGTTTCCTCGTTTAAGTGAGTTGACAGTTTTCCAGAATTTAGAGGGATCACCAGCAGACTCTGTCATAGCATCAAGAAAATACCTAGATTTGGCCTTTTTTATTCTTCCGGTCCATTTATTTCTCAATTGCCTAAAAAGCAGCCAATCAAGCTGTTTCACCAGTTTTCCTCGCCAAGGCCCATGCTTGAGAACCAGGGATTAGTTCGATTTTTTACCCATGGTCGCTTTAACGAGGCATGTTTATCAGCCATGAAGGTAAAAATGTATGAAAAGAAAGAGAACGCTAAAACTGGGTCCATAATGCAGTTTACGGATAAAAGCTCTGAATAATAAAGGTCATGGATAAAAGCTTTCTCTGAAAAGTGTTTATCGTTCTTCTTTAGAATTATATGGGGGTCCGTTTTTTTTGCCTAATCTCTGATACTTGCAATAGGGCAGTGGTCACAGATGTCATTAGCCAATAACCCACTAGCTATATATTTGTGAGGTGTATTTGTTAATATCCTCTTACAGCTCCCTCCCTACTATGTGCAATTTCCGCCTGAAGACATACCCAAATCTAACAGCCTGTAGCTCAGGCACAGATCAAAGGATATGCATATTCTTGGTACCATTTGAAAGAAAACACTCTGAAGTTCGTGTACATGTGAATTGAATGTAGGAGAATATAACACAATAGATCTGGTTTAGATAAAACAATGAAAAAAACAATACGTTTTTAATTGTTATTTTTGTATCATCATCTTTAAAATGAACAAGATAAAACAAACATTCAGAAAGGATGATGGGGACAATTTCAGTGAAAAAATATAAGAGGGCAACAGTACTTGTGCAAAGTTTCAGAATGATAACTTCAAAAATAACTTCCCACACAAGTAGCCCAAATGTACCCAAGTGGCCACATTGGTGAAGGTATACATTTTGAAACAAATAACTATATACAAAATACCAAAACCTAGGAAGAAACCTAGAGAGGAACCAGGCTATGAGGGGTGGCCAGTCCTCTTCTGGCTGTGCCGGGTGGAGATCACAGTGGTTGTAGAGGGTGCAATAGGACAGCACCTCAAGAGTAAAAATGAACAGTTTAGGGTTCCATAGCCACAGGCAGAACAGTTGAAACTGGAACAGCGGCAAGACCCGATGGACTGGGGACAGCAATGAGTCATCATGCCAGGTAGTCCTGACGCATGGTTCTAGGGCTCAGGTCCTCCGAGAGAGAGAAAGTGAGAATTAGAGAGAGCATACTTAAATTCACACAGGACACCGGATAAGACTCCCGTTCGGAGTCAGTGTCACTGTGAAAGAAAATGTTCAGTTAGAATAGTTTCACATATGAGCCCTGTATCAACAGGTATAATAAACCGATATATAGAGAGAGTACAGGGAACATAAGTTTGAATATATTATTATGACCTGCTAGATCTACTGTCTCTTTTATATTATGACAGACCAGCTAGATCTACTGTCTTTATTATATTACAACAGACCAGCTGTATCTACTGTCTCCATTTCACTTTGGCCATTGATGTGGTCCTGCCCTCTCCTCAACAGCCTCAAATAGGCTATTTCATGTGGGTTGGGGTGGGGCGGCAGACATACGCATCTCACATTTCATGACATTACAATTTTATATATTGCTTCTAAAATAAAATAAAAATCACAAATAATGTTTTATATTATTAATTTCAAACAAGGGCATGATAAGAACTTACCAGTCCAAAACAATGTCCTCTCCCGTTCAAAAAATATTCCTCCACAATCGCTAAATGAATCGTCCTACAACAATCTCTGTCTCACCTTCCCAATCAATTTATTATAAAATTGTGTGTACATCTGTATATCTAGACTTAGATTTAGCTTTCCCTGACTTAGTCACCATAATGATTGATATATAAACAGCTGAATCTGCACGTTCACCAAACAATGCAGTGCGTAATATGGGTTTCTGTTTCCGGTTTGAAATTTCAATAGGGAATGACTCACTTACGCTGGAGTTTCCTACATGGGTTGGTTTTACAACACATAAACATGGTGTATTGCCGTTTAGCTCAGCTCATTGGCTATCTACCCAGCTAGATTTCAAGACGATCAGTGGTCATTGGGTTAAAAGACAGTCAAGCAGCGAAACAGCGGGCAAATCATTGGTGCGCAATGATGTCATGACTTGTTGTCTTCAAATCGGTTTCTTTCAGTCAATACGTCCCGCGAAATGGCCCATCAGGTTTGATTGTATTACAAACAAACCAGTTGATTGCAGTGAAACCAAACATGACTGGAAAAGTCACGTTCTGTGTGGGTTATATACCTGGAATGTGTCGTCAAAAATGGAATGAGACAGAATTCATGACACAAGCGGTTCACAAAATGTTTCGTGTTAGGCTATAAAAATTGATTTTATCAAACAAAAGATCATTAATTGTGTAACAATGAGCATTGGAATTCCAAACAGACAAAGATCGTCAAAGGTAAACGATTTATTTTAATGCAGTTTGTGATTATGTTACGCATGTGCTGGTTAAAATAGTTTTTTTTATGGGGCTCTATGCTCAGATAATCACATCGTATTCTTTCGCAGTAAATCCTTTTTTAAATCTGACAACGCAGTTGGATTAGCAAGATTCTAGGCTTTCGATACATGGGAGACACTTGTATTTTCATGAATGTTTAATATGACTATTTATGTAGCGATCACCGTATGATCGGAAATTGGAAAAATGGCTATGGATTTTCTGCGGGAGACACCATGTGACCACTTGCTATATATGGTCCCTTACGGATATTCTTCAATGGAAATGCGTAAAAAGACGTCACAATGCTGTAGACACCTTGGGGAATACGTGGAAACCGTAAGCTCATACTTAGCTCATTCACAGCCATATAAGGAATCATTGGCATGATGCGGTTTCAAAAAATGCGGCACTTCCTGGTTGGATTTCTATCTGGATTTCACCTGTAACATCAGTTCTGTTGCACTCACAGACAATATCTTTGCAGTTTTGGAAACGTCAGAGTGTTTTCTATCCAAAGCTGTCAATTATATGCATGGTAAAGCATCTTTTCGTGACAAAATATCTTGTTTAAAACGGGAATATTTTTCATCCCAAAATTTTTATAGCGCCCCCTAATACTTAACTGGCCACTAGGAGCGCCACCTCTGGGTGAGTGGTTTCCTGTTTGCTTATTTCCTTATACAGCTGACTGAGTGTGGTCTTAGTGCCAGCCTCTGTCTGGGTGGTAAATTAACAGCCACGAAAAGTATAGCTGAGAACTCTCTAGGTAAGTAGTGTGGGCAGTAATTTATCACAATATACTCTACTTCAGGTGAGCAAAATCTAGAGACTTCCTTAGATTTCGTGCACCACCTGTTGTTTACAAATATGCACAGACCGCCCCCCTCGTCTTACCGGAGTGTGCTGTTCTATCCTGCCGGTGCAGCGTGTATCCCACTAGCTGAATATTCATGTCGTCATTCAGCCATGATTCTGTGAAGCATAGGATATTACACTTGTTGATGTCCCGTTGGTAGGATATTCGTGATCGTACCTCGTCTAGTTTATTGACCAATGATTGCACGTTGGCCAGTAATATTGATGGTAACGGCAGATTTCCTAGATGCCTGTTGTGGGTCTGGAGGAGGCATCCTGCTCTACGTCCTCTGCGTCGCTTCCTTTTGCGAATAATTGGGATGTCTGCCCTGTAGGGTGTTTGCAGAATATCGTGTGAGTCCTGCTTGTTGTTGTTGTTGTTGAAAAAAACTTTGTCTAATCCGAGGTGAGTGACCGCTGTCCTGATATTCAGAAGCTCTTGTCTGCCGTAAGATACGGTTGGAGAAACATTACGTACAAAATAATATACAAATATCGCGAAAAACCCCCACATAATAGCACAATTGGTTAGGAGACCGTAAAACGGCGGCCATCTCCACCGGCGCCATTTTGTAGCCTTTAGCCTTTAGCTCGGTGTGGATTTAGCCTGTAATCCATGATTCTGGTTGGGAAATGTATGTATGGTCACTGTAGGGAAAACATTGATTGATGCACTTATTGATGAAGCCAGTGACTGTGGTGGTATACTCCTCAATACCATTGGATGGATCATATTCCAGTCTGTGCTTGCAAAACAGTCCTGTAGCATAGCATCTGCGTCATATGACCTCTTGAGTATTGAGTGAGTCACTGGTACTTCCTGCTTTAGCAGGAATCAGGTGGATATAGTTATGGTCAGATCTGCCAACTGGAAGGCAAGGGAGAGCTGTG
The DNA here is from genome assembly GCF_002021735.2 of Oncorhynchus kisutch. Lineage (NCBI taxonomy): Eukaryota > Metazoa > Chordata > Actinopteri > Salmoniformes > Salmonidae > Oncorhynchus > Oncorhynchus kisutch. The sequence goes on along the minus strand of NC_034202.2, from coordinate 42,592,169 downwards.
TACTCTTCTCTGTGTTTGGAGTAAAGGTGGTCTAGAGTTTTTTCCCTCTGGTTGCACATGTGACGTGCTGGTAAAAATTTGGTAAAATTGATTTACATTTGCCTGGATTAAAGTCCATGCCCACTAAGAGTGCCTCTTCTGGATGAGCATTTTCTTGTTTGCTTATGGCGTTATACAGCTCGTTGAGTGTGGTCTTAGTGCTAGCATTGGTTTGTGATTGTAAATAGACAGCTCCAAAAAATATACATGAAAACTCTCTTGGTAGGTAGTGTGGTCTTCAGCTTATCATGAGGTACTCTACCTCAGGCGAGCAATACCTCAATACTCCTTAATATTAGACATCGCACCCCAGCTGTTAAAATAGACACACAACAACACCCTTGTCTTACAGGAGGTAGCTGTTAACTCTTGCCGATGCACGGAAAACCCAGCCAACAGTATATTATCCGTGTCGTCGTTCAGCCACGACTCGATGAAATATAAGATATTACTGTTTTTAATATCCCTTTGGTAGGATAGTCTCGAACGGAGCTCATCTAGTTTATTATCCAGTGATAAGAAATATTTTTTGGAACACATATTTAAGCCCTTAGTTTTGTTGGCACAAACTACCTCCATACTTCCATTGACTTGTACCTTCAGATTTTTGAGGGTCAAAGAGCAAAACAGAGAACTGTTCTGACAAACAGCTCTGTACCTCTGCAACTCTTTCCACCACAGATTCTGAAGTGCGACATAATATGTATTGAGACTCAGCCCATCCAAAAAAAACATATCTCTATCTTAAACTGACCGATATTGATGGGGATTTTTATATTATGTTCATTAGATTGACACTTGGCTGTTTCAATAGATTCTTAAGGATACTAAACAAAATAATAAGGATTTCTATCAGCCTAATCAAGGTGTAGATTACATCACACACTCCAGTGTTCCAATTTGTAACATGGCTGCATAGGAAAAGACATCACAGACAAAATACTTTACAATTGAAATACATTTAAAAACATGAACATGTAGTGTGTGTGAGTGTGTGTGCGTCTATCATTTCCACATACATGTCAGTACATACACACAACAAGTAGGTCACATGGGGGAGATACGTTGTACCATGAGTTGTTGCTTTATTCTTTTTTTGAAACCAGGTTTGCCGTTCACTTGTGCTTTATAAGATAGAAGGGAGTTCCATGCACTCATGGCTCTGTATAATACTATATGTTTGCTTGAATTTGTTCTGGACCTGGGGACTGTGAAAATGATGGGAGCCACGTGCTGATTTGAAAAGGTCCAACGCAATTACACCTCCAACATCGGCTAAATAGAACCAATAAAAACTGTATGCAGTGGTCGGTTATCATGAGTGGAACTGATTGAATCTAGCCAAAGATGAACTGATTCAATCTAGCCAAAGATTTATTTATTTATTTATTTCACCTTTATTTAACCAGGTAGGCAAGTTGAGAACAAGTTCTTATTTACAATTGCGACCTGGATGTGCATGTTAAAGACTAAACAAATAAGATAATCATAAAATATAATGATTCATGATTGTGTGTGTGTTTGTATGTGTGTGTTCAGGCATACCTGTTGTTGTAGAACCAGACATATTGACTGGGTGGGTTGGACTGGGCCTGGCAGAGCAGAGAGACCGTCTGTCTCTCCTGAGCAGAGTATCCTCTGTCTGTTATACTGTAGGGAGTCACATCTATCTGGGGAATATCAGGACCGACTGGGGAGAGGACACACACACTATATTAAACACACACACACTAAGTTACATACACTATGTTACATGCACTACCAAAACCTGTGGGCTCTCCTTCACCACAGCCAACGTGAGTAAAACATTTAAATGTGTTAACCCTCGCAAGGCTGCCGGCCCAGACGACATCCCTAGCTGCGTCCTCAGAGCATGCGCAGACCAGCTGGCTGGTGTGTTTACGGACATATTCAATCAATCCCTATCCCAGTCTGCTGTTCCCACATGCTTCAAGAGGGCCACCATTGTTCCTGTTCCCAAGAAAGCTAAGGTAACTAAGCTAAATGACTTCCGTCATCATGAAGTGCTTTGAGAGACTAGTCAAGGATAATATCCCCTCCATCCTACCTGACACCCTAGACCCCACTCCAATTTGCTTACCAACCCAATAGGTCCACAGGCGACACAATCCCAATCACACTGCACACTGCCCTAACCAATCTGGACAAGAATGTCCATGTGAGAATGTTATGTAAGAATGCTGTTCATCGATTACAGCTCAGCATTTAACACCATAGTACCCTCCAAACTCGCCATTAACCTCAAGACCCTGGGTATCGACCCCGCCTTGTGCAACTGTGTCCTGGACTTTCTGATGGGCCACCCCCAGGTGGTGAGGGTAGGAAACAACATCTCCATCCCGCTGATCCTCAACACTGGGGCCCCACAAGGGTGAATTCTCAGCCCTCTCCTGTACTCCCTGTTCACCCATGACTGCGTGGCCATGCACTCCTCCAACTCAATCATCAGGTTTGCAGATGACACCACAGTGGTAGGCTTGATTACCAACAATGACGAAACGGCCTACAGGGAGGAGGTGAGGGCCCTCAGAGTGTGGTGTCAGGAAAATAAACTCACACTCAACGTCAACAAACAAAGGAGATGATCATGGACTTCAGGAAACAGCAGAGGGAGCACCCCCCTATCCACATCGACGGCATAGTAGTAGAGAAGGTGGAAAGTTTTAAGTTCCTCGGCGTACACATCACAGGCAAACTGAAATGGTCCACCCATACAGACAGCGTAGTGAAGAAGGCGCAACAGCACCTCTTCAACCTCAGGAGGCTGAAGAAATGTGTCTTGTCACTGAAAACGCTCACAAACTTTTACAGATGCAGATGTATCACCGCCTGGTACGGCAACTGCTCCGCCCACAACCGTAAGGCTTTCCAGAGGGCAATGAGGTCTGCACAACGCATAACCGGGAACAAACTACCTGCCCTCCAGGACATCTACATCAAAAGGCCAAAAAGATCATCAAGGACAACAACCACCTGAGCCACTGCCTGTTCACCCCGCTATCATCCAGAAGGTGAGGTCAGTACAGGTGCATCAAAGCTGGGACCGAGAGACTGAAAAACAGCTTCTATCTCAAGGCCATCAGACTGTTAAACAGCAGTCCCTATCATTGAGTGGCTGCTGCCAACATACTGACTCAAATCTCTAGCCACTTTAATAATACAAATTGGATGTAATAAATGAATTGCTAGTCACTTTAAACAATGCCACTTTATATAATATTTACATACCCTACATTACTCATCTCATATGTATATACTGTACTCTATACCATTAACTGCATCTTGCCTATGCCGCACGGCCATCACTCATCCATATATTTTTATGTACATGTTCTTATTCATGCCTTCACACTTGTGTGAATAAGGTAGTTGTTGTGAAATTGCTAGATTACTTGTTAGATAGTACTGCACGGTCGGAACTAGAAGCAAAAGTATGTCGCTACACTCGCATTAACATCTGCTAACCATGTGTATGTGACAAATAAAATGTGATTTGATTTGAAACACACACTACCTAACAAACCCACACTACATTACACACACTCACACACAATGTTGCACACACACACTACGTTACACAAAGATGGATTGGAAGTTGGGGTACAGCGTTAGGGGTTCTTCTAGGGTTTAGCGTGTAGTGTTCAGTGTGTAGTGTGTATACTAACAGATGATGTCCAGCCAGATTCTGTTGGACTGTTCCTGGTTGACCTGGTTCCGGGCCCCACAACGGTACCAGCCTGTTTGGTTACGGTTGACTTCTGTCATGTTGAACACACGTCTGTTGCCCTGGGAGATGGTGCTGACCAATCCATTGTAAGTCTCATGCTCCCACATGAAGAAAAGCGGCTCAGTACCATTCTCCAGGCCGCAGCGCAGCCACACCGAAGATCCTTCCGCTGGGGACGCATCACTCAGCAGAATATTGGGCTTACTGACCGGGACTACACACATACACACACAAACACACACACACACACACAAACACACCATGTAGTATAAGAATTAACAGTAGTAGTAGTCGTAGTAGTAGTAGTAGTCAGTGGTGGAAAAACTACTAAATTCTCATACTTGAGTAAAAGTAAAGATACCATAATAGAAAATGACTCAAGTAAAAGTGAAAGTCACCCAAGAAAATAATACTTTAAAAAAAGTTTTAAAGTTAAAAAAAAGTTTTAAAGTAAAAGTTTTAAAGCATTTGGTTTTAAATATATATATATATATATATAAAGTATCAAAAGTAAATGTAGTTGCTACATTTAGTTACTACATTTAGCCAGGGTCACAATCTTTATGTGTGTGTGTGAATTGGAACATTTTCTGTCCTACGAAGCATTCAAAATGTAAGAACTACTTTTGGGCGTGAGGGAAAACATATGGAGTAAAAGTGCATACTTTTCTCTCAGAATGTAGTGACGTAAAAGTAAAGGTTGTCAACAATATAAACAGTAAAGTCAAGTGCAGATACCAAAAAACGACTTAAGTATATATATTTTTTACTTAAGTGCTCTACACCACTGGTATTAGAAGTAGTAACAGTAGTAGTTGTTGTAGTTGTAGTAGTATAAGTAGTAGTTGTCGGTGAAGCAGCAGTAGTACTATTAGTAATAGTAGCAGCAGTAATAGTAATAGTAGTAAAAGCAGCAGTAGAAGTAGCTGTAATAGTATTACAAGCAGCAAAAGTAATAGTTGTAGTTATAGCAGTAGCAGTAGCAGTAGTAGCAGAAGAAGTAGAGAAGTTATAGGAGTTTGGGCAGCAGTAGTAGTAGCAGCAGCAGCAGTAGCAGTTGTAGTAGTAGTAATAGTAGTAGTAGTAATAGTGGTAGTAGTAGTAGTAGTAGTTGTTGTACTAGTAGTGTAGTTGAAGTAATAGTATTAGTAGCATAGGTGGAGTAATAGTATTAGTAACAGTAGTACTAGTAGCAGCAACATCAGTAGTAGTAGTAGTAGTAGTAGTAATAGTAGTCATAGCAGTTGTAGTAGCAGTAGTAGTCATAGCAGCAGCAGCAATTGTAGTTGTGATTGTTTTAGTAGCAGCAATAGTAAATGTGGTAGTAGTAGTAGTAGAAGTAGCAATATTAGTACCAGTAACAGTAGTAGCACCCTTACTACTACAAATAGTATTAATATTACTGCTACTACTTTTACTACTACTACTACTACTACTATTACTACTACTACAACTGCTACTGCTGCTGCTGCTACTACTACTGCTGCCCAAACTCCTATAACTTCTCTACTTCTTCTGCTACTACTGCTACTGCTACTACTACAACTACAACTAATACAACAGTAGTAGTTGTAGCAATAGTAGTAGTAGTAGAAGCAGTAGTAAAAGTAGTAGCAGTAATATTAATACTATTTGTAGTAGTAAGGGTAGCATTAGTAGTTGTAGCAGCAGTAGCAGTAGTAGTAGTTGCAATAATAGTAGCAGTAGTATTGGTAGTGCAGTTATAATAATAGTGTTAGTAGCAAAAGTGGTAGTAGTAGTATTAGCAACCATAGTAGTAGTAGTAGCAGCAGCATCAGTAGTAGTAGTATTAGTAGTAGTTTAAGTTGTTGTAGTACTAGTATTAATAGCAGAAGTAGCAGTAGCAGCAGCAGTAGTTGGAGTAGCAGCAGTAGTACTAATAGAGGTAGTTCTAGTAGTGGTAGGTGCAGTAGTGGTAGCATCATTAGTTGTAGTAGTATTGAGTAGTAGTAATAATACTAATAGTACTAGTAGTAGCAGTACAAGTAGGAGTTGGAGTAGTAGTTGTAGTAGTAGCAGCAGTAGTAGCAGTAGCTGCAATAATAACAGTTGTAGTAGCTGTAGTAGCAGTAGTAGTCATGGCAGTAGTAGTAGTAGTAGCAGTAGTAATAGTTGCCACAGTAGTCACAGTTATTGTATTAGTATTCATAGCAGAAGTAGTAGTTGCAGTAGCAGTAGTTGTGGTAGCAGCAGCAGTAGTAGTTGGTGTAGCAGCAGTAGAACTAATAGTAGTAGTTCTAATAGTGATAGTAGCACACACACATACACACCATGTAGTAGTAGTAGTAGTAGTAGTAGTAGTAGTAATAGAATCAGCAGCAATAGTAGTTGTGATTGTTATAGTAACAGTATTAGTAGTAATAGTAATAGTAGTTGTTGTAGTACTAGTAATAGTGGTAGTGGTAGTAGTAGTAGAAGTATCAGCAGCAACATTGGTTTCAGTAGTAGTTGCATTGATGTAGTTGTAGTATTAGTAGCAGTAGTAGTAGTAGCATCATCATCAGTAGTAGTAGTAGTATTAGTAGTAGTTGAAGTAGCTGTAGTATTAATATTCATAGCTATAGCAGTAGTAACAGCAGGAGCTGTAGTTGGTGTAGCATCAGTAGTACTTATAGTTGTATATCTAGGAGTGATAGTAGCAGTACTGCTGCTACCACTACTACTACTGCTACTACTACTACTATTACTGCTACTACAATGACTACTTTACCTCTGCTGCTACTCCTACAACTACTATTACTACTCTACTGCTATTACTACCACTACTAATACCACTTCTGCTACTACTACTAATACTACGCTACCTCAACTACTAGAAGTACACAGAGAGCTAATATTAATGACATGCAGGTCAATCTCTCATGGCTCAAAGTGAAAGAGAGATAGACTACTTTTTTTAAGAGGTGTTGACAAGCTGAATGTACCGAGCTGTCTGTTTAAACTACTGGCACACAGCTTGAACACCCATGCATACCCTACAAGACATGCCACCAGAGGTCTCTTCACATTCCCAAGTCTAGAACAAACTGTGGGAGGTGCACAGTACTACATAGAGTCATGACTACATGGAACTGTATTCCACATCAGGTAACTCATGCAAGAAGTAGAATCAGATTTTAAAAACAGGTAAACATACATCTTATGGAACAACAGGAACTGTGAAGAGACACACACAAAGGTACAGACACATGCATACACACATATTGGGGTATTGTTATAGTAGCTGTTGTAGAGAAGTAGTAGTAGTATCAGAAACAATAGTAGTCATTGTTGTTGTCGTAGCAGAAGCAAAAGTTGAAGTAGTAGTAGTAGTAGTAGTGGCTGTAGTAGTAACAGTAGTAGCAGTAGCATTACTAGCAGTAGTAATCAAATCAAATCAAAATCAAATCAAATGTATTTATATAGCCCTTCATACATCAGCTGATATCTCAAAGTGCTGTACAGAAACCCAGCCTACACCCCAAACAGCAAGCAATGCAGGTGTAGAAGCACGGTAGTATTGGTAGTAATAGTAGTAGTAGTAGTAGTAGTGGCTGTAGTAGAACCAGTAGTAGCAGTAGCATTACTAGCAGTAGCAGTGTTAGTAGTAATATTAGCAGTTGTAGTAGAAGCAGTAGTAGTAGTAAAGTTGTTGCATTAGTAGCGGTAGTAGTAGTGGTAGCAGTAGTAGTAATAGTAGTAGTAGTAGAAGCAGTAGTAGTAGTAGTGGTAGTGGCTGTAGTAGTACCAGAAGTAGCAGTAGCATTACTAGCAGTAGTAGTATTAGTAGTAATAGGAGTAGCAGTAGTAGTAGTAGTGGCTGTAGTAGTACCAGTAATAGCAGTAGCATTACTAGCAGTAGTAGTATTAGTAGTAATAGTAGCATTTGTAGTAGAAGCAGTAGTACAAGTAGTAGTAGTAGTAAAGTTGTAGTATTAGTAGCGGTAGTAGTAGTGGTAGCAGTAGTAGTAGTAGTAGTAGTAGTAGTAGTCCTGGTGATAGAAGTAGTAGTAGAATCAGTAGTAAAAGTAGTAGCAGTAGTAGAAGCAATTGAAGTAGCAGCAGCAGCAGTAGTAGTAGTGGTAGTAGTAATAGTAGAAGTATTCGTATTAGTATTAATAGTAGTAGCAGCAGCAGTAGTAGTAGTGGTAGTAGTCGTAGTAGTAGTATTATCACAAGTAGCAGTAGTATTGGTAGATAGGGTAGTAGTCAATTTTAGCAGTAGTAGTAGTAATATCACTAGTAACAGTTTTAGTGGTAGTAGTAGTAGTAGTAGCAGCAGCAGTAGTGTAGTAATAGTTGTAGTGGTAGTAGTACTAGTAGCAGTTGTAGTTGTTGTAATTGTAGTAGTTGTATTAGCAGTAGTGCAGTAGTAGTTGTAGGATTAGTAGCAGCAGCAGAAGTTGTAGTAGGAGTAGTAGTAGTAGCAGCAGTAAATTAGTAGTAATAGTAATAACAGCAGCAGAGGTAGCAGTAACATCAGCAGTAGTTGTAGTAACCACAGTATTACTAGTGGTAGTAATAGTAGTAGAAAAGTTGCAGCAAAAGTAGTAGCAGTAGTAAAGTTTGAGTATTAGTAGTGGTAGAATCAGCAGTAGTAGTAGTAGCAGTAGCAGTTGTACTAGTAGCAGCAACAGCACTATTAGTAGCAGTAATAATAGTAGTAGTTATAGTAGGAGTAGTATTAGCAGCAGCAGTAGTGTAGTTGTAGTATTAGTGTAAGAAGTTGTAGTATTAGTATTAGTACCAGTAGAAGTAGATGCAGCTGCATCAGTAGTAATAGTAGTAGTGTACATATCATTACTAGAGGTAGTAGTGGTAGTAGCAGTAGTATCAGTAGTGTAGTAGTGGTAGTAGTTGTAGTAGTAGTAGAAGTTGTAGTGGTAGTTGTAGTAGTTGTGGTAGCAATAGGGTAGTAGTAGTGTAGAGGTAGTTGTAGCAGTAGTAGTAGGTGTAGTAGCAGCAGTAGTTGTAGTAGTAGTAGTAGACGTAGTAGTAGTACCAGTAGAAGTAGTAGTAGTAGTAGTAGTAGTAGTAGCAGCAGCAGCAGTAGTTGTAGTAGTAGTAGTACTTGTAGTGGTAGAATAAGTAGTAGTAGTAGTAGCAGTAGCAGTAGCAGTAGTTGCAGTAGTAGTGCAGTTTTAGTTTTAGTATTAGTATAAGAAGTTGTAGTATTAGTATTAGTACCAGCAGAAGTAGAAGCAGCAGCATCAGTAGTAAAAGTAGTAGTTAGACTGTTAGTTAAACTCAGAACATGTCTATTAGACTGTTAGTTAAACCCAGTAAATGTCTATTAGATTGTTAGTTAAACTCAGCATATATCTACTAGACTATTAGTTATACTCAGTACATGTCTATTAGACTGTTAGTTAAACCCATTACATATATATTTCTTCTGGAAAATGTGAAGTCCAAGATGGGCGAAGGGGGCGTTGTTGGGGCTGTGTTTCTGGACCTAAGGAAGGCATCTGATACTGTTAACCATGAGATTCTCATCACAAAATTGTCCGAGTTCAACTTTTCCCCTGATGCTTTGAGATGAATGAAAACATACCTTGAAGGCAGAACTCAGTGTGTCAGAGTGAGCAATGAGCTGTCACCCACTCTTAGCTATGACGTGGGCGTGCCCCAAGGGTCAATACTGGGGCCTCTCCTGTTGAGCCTGTACATTAATGATCTGCCTTCTGTCTGTACTGGGTCTGAAGTTCAAATGTATGCAGATGATACAGTGATATACAGTGGGGAGAACAAGTATTTGATACACTGCTGATTTTGCAGGTTTTCCTACTTTAAAAGCATGCAGAGGTCTGTAATTTTTATCATAGGTACACTTCAACTGTGAGAGACGGAATCTAAAACAAAAATCCAGAAAATCACATTGTATGATTTTTGAGTAATTAATTTGCATTTTATTGCATGACATAAGTATTTGATACATCAGAATTACAGAACTTAATATTTGGTACAGAAACCTTTGTTTGCAATAACAGAGATCATACGTTTCCTGTAGTTCTTGACCAGGTTTGCACACACTGCAGCAGGGATTTTTGCCCACTCCTCCATACAGGCCTTCTCCAGATTCTTCAGGTTTCGGGGCTCTCGCTGGGCAATACGGACTTTCAGCTCCCTCCAAAGATTTTCTATTGGGTTCAGGTCTGGAGACTGGCTAGGCCACTCCAGGACCTTGAGATGCTTCTTACGGAGCCACTCCTTAGTTGCCCTGGCTGTGTGTTTTGGGTCGTTGTCATGCTGGAAGACCCAACCACGACCCAACTTCAATGCTCTTACTGAGGGAAGGAGGTTGTTGGCCAAGATCTCGTAATACATGGCCCCATCCATCCTCCCCTCAATACAGTGCAGTCGTCCTGTCCCCTTTGCAGAAAAGCATCCCCAAAGAATGATGTTTCCACCTCCATGCTTCACGGTCGGGATGGTGTTCTTGGGGTTGTACTTATCCTTCTTCTTCCTCCAAACACGGCGAGTGGAGTTTAGACCAAAAAGCTCTATTTTTGTCACATCAGACCACATGACCTTCTCCCATTCCTCCTCTGGATCATCCAGATGGTCATTGGCAAACTTCAGACGGGCATGGACATGCGCTGGCTTGAGCAGGGGGACCTTGCGTGCGCTGCAGGATTTTAATCCATGACGGTGTAGTGTGTTACTAATGGTTTTCTTTGAGACTGTGTTCCCAGCTCTCTTCAGGTCATTGACCAGGTCCTGCCGTGTAGTTCTGGGCTGATCCCTCACCTTCCTCATGATCATTGATGCCCCACGAGGTGAGATCTTGCATGAAGCCCCAGACCGAGGGTGATTGACCGTCATCTTGAACTTCTTCCATTTTCTAATAATTGTGCCAACAGTTGTTGCCTTCTCACCAAGCTGCTTGCCTATTGTCCTGTAGCCCATCCCAGCCTTGTGCAGGTCTACAATTTTTATCCCTGATATCTTTACACAGCTCTCTGGTCTTGGCCATTGTGGAGAGGTTGGAGTCTGTTTGATTGAGTATGTGGACAGGTGTCCTTTATACAGGTAATGAGTTCAAACAGGTACATTTAATACAGGTAATGAGTGGAGAACAGGAGGGCTCCTTAAAGAAAAACTAACAGGTCTGTGAGAGCCGGAATTCTTACTGGTTGGTAGGTGATCAAATACTTATGTCATGCAATAAAATGCAAATTAATTACTTAAAAATCATACAATGTGATTTTCTGGAATTTTGTTTTAGATTCCGTCTCTCACAATTGAAGTGTACTTATGATAAAACATTAAAGACCTCTACATGCTTTGTAAGTCGGAAAAACTGCAAAATCGGCAGTGTATCAAATTCTTGTTCTCCCCACTGTATGTGCATGGAAAGAGCAAACAACAAGCTGCACAGGATCCCAGTACTGTAAAGGTACAGGTTACAAAGTGGCTCAGTGACTCATGTTTGCATCTCAATGTGAAAAAAACTGTTTGCATGTTCTTCACAAAGAGGGCAACAGATGCTACTGAGCAAGATGTCTATGTGTCAGGGGAGAAGCTCCAGGTGGCATCTGATTTTAAGTACCTTGTCATCATACTTGATTCCAACCTCTCTTTTAAAAATAATGTGAAAAAGGTAATTAAAATAACCAAATTCAACCTAGCTAATTTCCGATTTATACAAAATTGTTTGACTACAGGGGTAGCAAAACTGTACTTCAAATCTATGATACTCCCCCACTTAACATACTGCTTGACTAGTTGGGCCGAAGCTTGCTGTACAACATTAAGACCTATTCAGTCTGTCTACAAACAGGCTCTCAAAGTGCTTGATAAGTCCAATAGCCATCATCACTGTTAGATCCTGAGAAAGCATGAGCTCCTGAGTTGGGAAAATCTTGTGCAATACACCGATGCATATCTTTTATTCAAGATCCTAAATGGCCTGGCTCCCCCTGCACTCAGTATTTTTGTTCAACAGAAAACCCAAACATATGGCAACAGATCCACAAGGTCTGCCATGAAAGGTGACTGTATAGTTCCCTTAAGGAAAAGCACCTTTAGTAAATCCGTTTTCTCTGTGAGAGCTTCCCATGTCTGGAATACACTGCCATCAGACACACATAACTGCACCACATATCACACTTTCACAAAATGCTTGAAGACATGGTTAAAGGTCAATCAGATTTGTGAACATGGTCCCTAGCTGTGTGTTTCTGCTTTCCATGTCTGTTGTCTGTAACTTGTGAGGTGTGGAAACACTTTGTTGCTTTTTGTTCTATGTTGCTCTGTCTGTATGCTACGTCTTGCCTGTCCTATGTTGCTCTGTCTGTATGCTATGTCTTGCTTGTCCTATGTTTGTCACGCCCTGGCCATAGAGAGGCTTTTTGTTCTCTATTTTGGTGAGGCCAGGGTGTGACTAGGGTGGGCATTATATTTCCTTTTTTCTATGTTTTGTATTTCTATGTCTTGGCCTGATATGGTTCTCCAATCAGGGACAGCTGTCTATCGTTGTCTCTGATTGAGAACCACACTTAGGTACCCTTTTCCCCCACCTGTTTTGTGGGAAGATAACTTTGTAGTTGTTCAGGGCACATAGCCCAAAGCTTCACGGTTGGTTTTTTGTTCTTCGTTTTGTCGGCGTCATTTTTGCTAAATAAAGTTCAAATGTACGCTTACCATGATGGACCTTGGTCCAGTCCTTCAGCCAGCCGTGACAGAACTTCCTACCACCAATGGACCAAGCAGCATGGTAAGGTGGACTCCTTGACATGGGAGGACGTTCTGGACGGCAAGGGAGTCTACACATGGGAGGAGATCCTGGCGGGAAGGGATCACCTTCCATGGGAACAGGTGGAGGCAGCTAGGAGAGCAGAGGCAGCCGGAGAGAGGAACCAGCGGTATGTGGGAACACGGCTGGCAAGGAAGCCCGAGAGGCAGCCCCAAATTTTCCGGGGGGAGGGGGCACACGGGGAGTGTGGCAGAGTCAGGAAGCAGACCTGAGCCAACTCCCCGTGCTTAGCGTGGCGAGCATGGGACTGGTCAGGCCCCGTGCTATGGGGTGATGCGCTGGGTACCAAGGCGGAGTATTCACAGGCCGGTATGCTCGGTGCCAGCGTACCGCATTTGCCGGGGGGAAGCTGGCATCCAGCCAGAACGGGTAAGGCCAGTTCTGCGCCCGAGACCGCCAGTGCGCCTCCACGGCCCTGTGTATCCGGTGCCTCCACTACGCACCAGGCCTCCGGTGGCAGCCCCACGCACCAGGCTGTCTCTCCATCTCCTCCCTCCAGGTGCTCCCGCCTGTCCGGAGCTGCCAGAGCCGCCCGCCTGTCCGGAGCTGCCAGAGCCGCCGCCTGTCCAGAGCTGCCAGAGCCCCTCAGTCCAGAGGCGCCCTCTACGAGGGTCTTCAGTCCGGGGCCTGCTGCGATGGTCCCCGCTCCAGAGGCACCACCTAAGTGGGCCAAAAGTGAGGTGGAGCGGGGTCCACGTCCTGCACCCGAGCCGCCGCCGTAAGAAGGGCCACCCGGACCCTCCCCTTTAGAGTCAGGTTTCGTGGCCGGAGTCCGCACCTTTGGGGGGGGGGGGGGGGGGTGGTACTGTCACGCCCTGGCCATAGAGAGGCTTTTTATTCTCTATTTTGGTTAGGCTAGGGTGGGCATTCTATTTCATTTTTTCTATGTTTTGTATTTCTATGTCTTGGCCTGTTATGGTTCTCAATCAGGGACAGCTGTCTATCGTTGTCTCTGATTGAGAACCACACTTAGGTACCCTTTTCCCCCACCTGTTTTGTGGGAAGATAACTTTGTAGTTGTTCAGGGCACATAGCCCAAAGCTTCACGGTTGTTTTTTTGTTCTTCGTTTTGTTGGCGTCATTTTTAAAATAAAGTTCAAATGTACGCTTACCATGCTGCACCTTGGTCCAGTCCTTCAGCCAGCCGTGACATGTTGCTATTGTCTACATTGTAATTGTTTTTAATAACCTGCCCAGGGACTGCGGTTGATAATTAGCCGGCTGGCTAAAACCGGCACTTTTACTGAAAAGTTTATTAATGTGCACTGTCCCTGTAAAAATAAAATAAACTCATACTCAAACTCATATATTACTGTTAGTTAAACCCAGTACATTTCTATTAGACTGTTAGTTAAACCCAGTACATGTGTATTACTGTTAGTTAAACCCAGCAAAGTCCCACATGGCTCTTTACCAAGGCTGCAGGTCCTGATGTGTGTTTCTAGGGGGTGTTTTCCGTAGCAGGTGTAGGCCTGTCCATTCTGGGTGGAGTTAGAACGAAGTACCAGGATATTGGAGGACTCCACTTCTTGGCCCCTTACCTCTTCTTTAGGCACCTCCCACCACACCACAGCCCTGGGAGACCCACCTACAAGAACAGTATTATTATAATTATATGTATTGTTGTGGTTGTGGTTGTGGTTGTTGTGGTTTTTGTTTGTTTTGTGGGGGTGGTTGCATGAGTTTCTTGATGTGGAAAAGAGTTCCATGTAGTCATGGCTCTATGTAGTACTGCGTGCCTTGTATAATCTTCTGGACTTGTCTGATCTGTGTGCTAGTAATTTAAACAGACAACTCGGTACATTCAGCTTGTCAACACCTCTTCAAAAAACCAATAGTGACGAAGTCAACCCCTCTTTCACGTTGAGCCATGAGAGACTGGCATGCATATTATTAATGCTAACTCCATGTACATTTCAGGGCCATCCGTGCTGCCCTGTTCTTGGACAATTGTAATTTTCCTAAATTCCTTTGTGGCACCTGATCACTCGACTAGACACCAGTCCAGGTACGACAAAACAAGGGCCTGTAGGACCTGCCATGTTGATAGCGTTGATAAGGCAGAGCAGCGCTTTATTGTGGACAAAACTCTCCCCATTTTAGCTACTGTTGCATCAATATGCTTTGACATTGACAGATTACAATCCAGGGTTACTCCAACCATTCATTCTCCTCAATTTGCAAAATTTCCACATGATTCATTAGTTAAGATTAGGCTTTAGTGAACTATTTGTCCCAATTGCAATGCTTTTATTTTTAGAAATATTTAGGGCTAACTTATTTCTTGCCAAAACTTGTTACGTATACGCCGGGAGTCAGGAAGCAGGTGCAGAAGGTAATATAAAGCCCCATATACTACCCACCACTGTGACCTGTATGCTCTCGTTGGCTGGCCCTCACTACATATTCGTCGCCAAAACCACTGGCTCCAGGTAATCTAGAAGTCTCTGCTAGGTAAAGCCCCGCCTTATCTCAGCTCACTGGTCACCATAGCAGACACCCACCCATAGCACGCTCTGCTGCAGGTATATTTCACTGGTCACCCCAAAGCAAATTCCGGTTTCATTATCAATTTCTCTCAGCCAATCATCAGTCATTTGTGTAAGTGCTGTGCTTGTTGAATGTCCTTCCCTATAAGTGTGCTGAAAATCTGTTGTTAATTTGTTTACTGCGAAATAGCATTGTCGGCATGTCATGTCATGCCATACCCCCCCTCCCCTCCCCTCGCCCTGTTTCCCCTGTACTGGTCCCCCATTGGAATCTAACCTACAACCCTGCCGGTGGAAGCGCCACACGGGAAGAGTTGTTGTTACTGTGTTGTTAGTGTTACTGTTGAGGTGTTGGTGATTGTTGTAGTGGTGGTGGTGTTGTTGTTGCTGGTGATGGTTGTGGTGAGTGTTTTAGTATTTGTGGTTACCTTCCCAGGAGCAGGACAGCAGCAGGTATTGGTTCTTACCGGTGCCATAAGCAGAACACACTGGCTCACCATAAGGAGACCCTGAGAGAGAGAGAGAGAGAGCGAGAGAGAGAGAGAGAGAGAGAGAGAGAGAGAGAGAGAGAGAGAGAGAGAGAGAGAGAGAGAGAGAGAGAGAGAGAGAGAGAGAGAGAGAGAGAGAGAGAGAGAGGGGCAAGTTAGGGACAGCGGAGGTGTGTGTGACGTGCAGGCTTCTGCCTCTGCGGTTCTTCCTTTAAAAGTTGCACTGCATCACATCTTGCGGGCTGCCACAGAATTCTATGGCATGGTATTAAGTGTCAGTCATTGCGGCCATTAATGGTAGTTAGTGATAGTTTGTCCACCAGAGGGCATCTTTGAGAAGCTAAATTATTGAAATGACTTGGAGCTGTAGGAATGTAGCTTAATTCATTTGATGAATATTATGTTTTTTCTATTCCAAGAAAAAACGAAAATGCATTTCTTACTGTAGCTGATGTACTGTAAGCCTAAGGGTTTCCGTTAGGAAAATATGGCACTGTACAACGTGTTTCTATTCCAAGAAAATGAAAATGCATTTCTTACTGTAGCCGATGTACTGTAAGCCTAAGGGTTTCCGTTAGGAAAATATGGCACTGTACAACGTGTTTCTATTCCAAGAAAACGAAAATGCATTTCTTACTGTAGCTGTTTTAGTGTAACTTACTTATTGGAATAAAGGCCTACTTAAATAAACAGTACATCAATCAATCACACAGCATACAAGTAATCCATGTCTTTAAATATAGTCAAGCAATTTAGTTATAAAACTAAATAACAAAGGGAGCCTTGACTAATTTTACAATCACTGCTAAAGTGATTTAATTAATGGTTTCACTTCGGAAAATATGACGCTGTACAAAAGGACCGGTCGGGAGTTGTTGTTGCCTGATGCAGGACTCTAGTGCCAAAGAAGAGACTCTCAGACTGAAAACACCTCCATTAATTGCCACAGTTTAGACTACCGATAGATCAGCGTTCTAACTCCCCCTTGTGATAGTGTGGTGCAATGACAGAATGCCACCATCTACCACTAAAGCTCCAAACTTGTAAAGGAAGAACCACTGTACAGGCCTATTCGGTGCTGTGTGTTTGTGTGTGTGTGAGAGAGACTTACAGGCCCGTGCAGTGCATTGTGTGGAGGTGTTAAGAGCAGGGTGTATCCCCAGGCAGGTGAACAGAGAGTTGTTGGAGGCCTGGGATCCAGACTGCAGTACGGAGACATTGTTGGCTGGCCATGCCCCTTCACCCCCAAGCCACGCCCCTCCCTGGTACAATAACAACAAGAACAACAATCATTTAATTTGTTAGGACCCTTTCTGAGTGTGTGCGTGCATGTGCATGTGTGTGTGTGTGTACCTGTGCCAGAAGGTTTGTGACCCAGCGTAGTGAAGGGGAGGGCAGGCCCCCCGGCCATGAACAGGTCAGGTTGAGGGAGGAGTAGTTCATTGCTGGCAGAACAGAGCAGGAGGGGGAACCATCTGGAGGGTCTGGGGGACAACATACAGTGCAACACTGTGTTGATTGTGTTGTTATCGTGTGTGTGTTTGTGTGTGAGTGTGTGTGTGTGTCGTCACAGGACAGCAGGATGACAAGCACCAGCCTTTCAGTCACCAGGGGTTGCCATGGCAATAACATCACAGTGACATCTTAGAACCTCCTGAGAGTTCTGTCTCCTCCCCTGATGCTCCGACAGGTCAAATCAAATCAAATTGCATTGGTCACATACACATAGTTAGCAGATGTTATTGGTCACATACACATGGTTAGCAGATGTTATTGGTCACATACACATGGTTAGTAGATGTTATTGTGAGTGTGGTGAAATGCTTGTACTTCTAGTTCTGACAGTGTAGCAATATCTAACACGTAATCTAACAATTCCACAACAACTACCTAATAAACACAAATCTAAGTAAAGGAATTAAAAAATATATTTTTAAATGTATTTGACCTTTATTTAACCAGGTAGGCTAGTTGAGAACACCTTTATTTAACCAGGTAAGCTAGTTGAGAACACCTTTATTTAACCAGGTAGGCTAGTTGAGAACACCTTTATTTAACCAGGTAGGCTAGTTGAGAACACCTTTATTTAACCAGGTAGGCTAGTTGAGAACACCTTTATTTAACCAGGTAAGCTAGTTGAGAACACCTTTATTTAACCAGGTAAGCTAGTTGAGAACACCTTTATTTAACCAGGTAAGCTAGTTGAGAACACCTTTATTTAACCAGGTAGGCTAGTTGAGAACACCTTCTCATTTAAAACTGCGACCTGGCCAAGATAAAGCAAAGCAGTGCGACACAAACAACACAAAGTTACACATGGAATAAACAAGCATACAGTCAATAACACAATAGAAAAAAAAGAAAGTCTATGTACAATGTTTGCAAATGGCGTGAAGAGGTAAGGCAATAAATAGGCCATAGTAGCGAAGTAATTACAATTTAGCAAATTAACACTGGAGTGATGGATGAGCAGATGATGATGTGCAAGTAGAAATACTGGTCTGCAAAAGAGCAGAAAAGCAAATAAAAACAGTATGGGGATAGGTATGTAGATTGTGTGGGCCATTTACAGATAGGCTATGTACAGCTGCAGCGATTGGTTAGCTGCTCAGATAGCTGATGTTTAAAGTTAGTGAGGGAAATATAAGTCTCCAGCTTCAGTGATTTTCGCAATTCATTCCACTCATTGTGCCACGACTTCCGCCAAAGTCCGATTCAAGTAAAACCAAACGCATGCTCGCACCGGGGGACAGGGTCTGGCTTTCGAGCCGAAACACGCACCTCCACCTACCCTGCCGGAAGCTGAGCCCGCCGTTTGATGGGCCATTCAAAGTCCTGAGGAGAGTGAGCGAGGTATTTTATAGGTTACAGCTTCCCCCCGACTACCATATTAACCGGCATATTAACCGGCACGACTTCCCCCGAAGTCGGCTCCTCTCCTTTCTTTGTTCGGGCGGCGTTTAAGCGGTAAACGTCACCGGCTTTCTAGCCATCGGCGCTCCATTTTTCATGCCAGACTGGTTTGTTTTTTCCCGTGGTTTTTCACGAAGATGTTCATTGTTAAACATTATTCTTGTGACTGTTTTGTGTGTTTTGCACTTTTGCCTCAATAAAGTGTGCGCCTGTTCACAAATCTCTGCTCTCCTGCACCTGACTTCGCTACCAGTACGCACACACCTGACACATTGGCATCAGAGAACTGGAAGGAAAGGCGGTAAAAGATGTTGGCTTTGGGGATGACCAGTGAAGTATACCTGCTGGAGCTCGTTCTACGGGTGGGTGTTATCGTGACCAGTGAGATGAGATACTGCGGAGCTTTACCTAGCATAAACTTATAGATGACCTGGTGCCAGTGGGTCTGGCGATGAATATGCAGTGAGGGCTAGCCGACTAGAGCATACAGGTCGCAGTGGTGGGTGGTATAAGGGGCTTTGGTGACAAAACAGATGACACTGTGATAGACTACATCCAGTTTGCTGAGTAGAGTATTGGAAGCTGTTTTGTAAATTACATCGCCGAAGTCAAGGATTGGTAGGATAGTCAGTTTTACGAGGGTATGTTTGGCGGCGTGAGTAAAGGAGGCTTTGTTGCGAAATAGGAAGTCAATTCTAGATATAATTTTGGATTGGAGATGTTTAATATTATCTGGAAGGAGAGTTTACAGTGTAGCCAGACACCTAGGAATTTGTAGTTGTCCACATATTCTAAGTCAGAACCGTGCAGAGGAGTGATGCTAGTCGGGCAGGCGGTTGCAGGCACAGTTAAGAGCATGCGTTTGGTTTTATTTGCATTTAAGAGCAGTTGGAGGCCACGGAAGGAGTGTTTTATGTCATTGAAGCTTGCTTGGAGGTTTGTTAACTTCTTGGTAATCCAGCCACTGTGTCAGATTTCAAAAAGGTTCGGACAAAGGATCCGCTTAGGGAAAGTCTTATTCCTGGTCATAGTGCTGGTAAAAAAAAAATATATATAATATTATTTAACTAGGCAAGTCAGTTAAAAACAAATTCTTATTTTCAATGACGCCTTAGGAACAGTGGGTTAACTGCCTTGTTCAGTGGCAGAATTACATATTTTTTACCTTGTCAGCTCGGGAAATCGAGCTTGCAACCTTTCGGTTACTAGTCAAACACTCTAACCACTAGACTACCTGGCGCCCCTCTGATATTGACATCACTCTGATATCTAATGGTTCTTCCCAGCTGTATGTAGTAACACCTAAGATTATCTGAAATAACAATGTAACATATGATGCATAAAAAATAAAAAATACTGCAAAGTTTCCTAAGGACTAGAAGCACGGCAGCCCTCTATGTCGGTGCCATTTTAGGAAGGTCTGCTGCATCGCCAACTATTCTGTGTGTGTGTGTGTATGTGTGTGTGTGTGTGTGGTGAAGCCACATGGAGAGAAGCAGTAGAAAGTTGAGAGAGAAGGTCAGAGGTTACAGGTCAGGGGTTAGAACTCAGGTTACTCACAGTAGACGGTGAGGTTGATGGTCTTGAAAGAGCGGGTGTTGAGGTACGTGTTCTGAGACTGACAGGCGTAGGTACCTGTGTGCATCCGCAGAATCCTAGTGATGGTGAACTTGGGTCCCGTGTACACCTGGCTGAATTAGAACCAATATATAAAACATTTTACTGGGATTAGAACCAATATATAAAACACCTGGCTGGGGTTAGAAGCAATAAAAACAATGAAACTGCAGTGCTCGGTTATTGTGAGTTTAAGTGATTTAAACTAGCCCAAAATGTACATGCTGAAGACAAAAAACAAACAATATAATCAATATAATAAATGTGTGTGTGTGCTTATTCTTGTGTGTGTGTGTGTGTGTGTGTGTGTGTGTGTGTGTGTGTGTGTGTGTGTGTGTGTGTGTGTGTGTGTGTGTGTGTGTGTGTGTGTGTGTGTGTGTGTGTGTGTGTGCGTGCGTCCGTCTGTGTGTGTATTAAAGCATACCTGTTATTGTAGAACCAAACATATTGACTGGGAGGGTTGGACTGGGCCTGGCAGAGCAGAGAGACCGTCTGTCTCTCCTTAACATAGTATCCTCTGTCTGTTATACTGTAGGGGGTCACGTCGATCTGGGGAATATCAGGACCGACTGGGGAGAGGACACACATTACATTACACACATTACATTACACAGACACACTATGTTACACACAAGAAAGCGCCGTACTGTATGGTTGCTGTCTTGCGAGCTCCGACCCAACTTATTTTTTATTTTTTTTGCACCAAATAATGGTGTATAGGTATACAAGACAGGTATACAATTCTTATCTAAACATAAAAGAACATACAGGAACAACAAGACCCAGAGTTCTGAGTGCAGAACAAATAATACAAAACACGACATACAAAACAAGGACACGTAGAGGGAAGATGTCCCCCCCCCCGCTTATTCCCCCAACCCCCCCCCCCCCCCCCCAACTGCTCGGGTGGCAGGGCCAACACATGCTGACCAAAGGTAGATTCAAATATTACAATTGAGAGTGCGTTAAAAAGTACAAATTCTCAGCGCCGACTCGTCCAAGTAGGAGAGGAAAGGCTGCCAGATTTGATCAAATGTTGATAATTTATTGTTCAGAATATATCTAATTCTTTCTAAGTGTACAGTGTTTGCCAATTCACTAAGCCATAATTTGGTAGAGGGCGCTTCCCTCCTTTTCCAAAACAACAAGATTAGTTTTTTTGCCGAGATGAGACCGTACGAGATTAGTTGTTTTTGGGGGTTGGTTAATCCGTTTAGGGACTCAGATACTCCCAGGATTATCAGAAGCGGATCTGGATCTATTGAAGTCTCCAAAACTTCAGAGAGGATCCCAAAAATTCCACACCAATAACCATGCAAGCTAGAGCATAGGGCAAAGCAGTGGAGTAGTGTACCCTGCGTAGCCTGACATTTATCACATGTAGGGGATGTGTCAGGAAATATCCTATGCAGTTTAGTTTTGGAATAGTGTAATCTGTGTAATATCTTGAATTGTATGAGACGATGTCTGGAATTAATGGAGCATGTGTGGATATACTCCAAGCTCTCTTCCCAGTCTGCCACCGAGATGTCAGTCCCTAGTTCTTCCTCCCATTTTGCCTTGATGGCATCAGTAGAAGGTGTGCTAACAGATTGAAAAGCATCATATAGACGCGATATCAGTTTATCTGAGGTGGGGCATATTTTTATGCATCCGTCAAACATGGAAGGTTTAGCATTCTCAAATGTTTGGAGGTGTTTCCTAACGTAGTCTCTAATTTGTAGGTATCTGAAAAAATTACTTCTGGGAAGATTATAAGTTTCCCTCAGCAACTCAAAGGAAGCAAAGGTCCCTTCTATGTATAAATCCCCTATGGTACTTATCCCCAACTCTCCCCATCGCTCAAAGGTGTTATCAAGGTTAGAAGGGTCAAAGGAGGGATTCCTGGCGACAGGGAGCATGAATGACATTGGTCTAAGCTCAAAGTGGACTTTAATTTGCTTCCAGATTCGGACTGTGCTATGTATAATAGGATTGTTACAATAAAGTGACATCTCCAGATTGACAGGCGACAAAATCACAGCGCCAATAGAGAAGGGGTGACACTCCTCACGTTCCATACTAAGCCAGCTGGATGCCGGAAGTACGTCATCCAACAGAAACGTAACAACGCGGAGGTTAGCGGCCCAGTAATAAAATATAAAATTTGGGAGAGACAATCCTCCTTCCATCTTGGATTTACAGAGGTGTTTTTTACCTATCCTGTGTGTTTTATAATCCCAGATGAAAGGATTGATAATTGAGTCCAGTTGTTTATGGAAGGATTTAGGTATGAATACTGGGATGTTCTGATATAGGTAGAGCAGTTGTGGGAGGAAGACCATTTTAATGGCATTAATTCTTCCGAGCAAAGAAATTGGGAGAGTTCTCCAAAATTGTATGTTTGCTTTGAGTTTTTGTATCAGAGAGGGGAAATTCTCTTTAAATAGTAAGGAGTATTGTTTGGTAACTACAATTCCTAGGTAGGTAAATTTTTCTGGAGATAACTTAAATGGGAGATGTTCTAGCCAGGAGGTATTTTGCGACCGTATGGGCATTAATTCACTCTTGTTCCAATTTATTCTGTATCCCGAGAAGGTACCAAACAAATTGATCACATCAAGAATAGCTGGGATACTAGCCTGGGGTTGTGTTACATAGAGGAGGATGTCATCAGCGTATAGGGAGATCTTATTTAGAGTGTCTTTAGTATTATAGCCATGTATTGCTGCATGAGATCTGATCGTCTGAGCGAGCGGTTCGATAATTAGGGCGAAGAGCATAGGCGACAGCGCACAACCCTGCCTCGTCCCCCTGTTGAGGTTAAATCGGGGCGACAATGATTGGTTAGTGAGTATTCTGGCACAGGGGTTCCTATATAAAAGCTGGATCCAATTTATGAACCTATCGCCAATATTAAATTTCTGTAGGACCTTGAATAGATAGGGCCACTCAACTTGGTCAAAGGCCTTTTCGGCGTCAAGAGATATGACGGCAAGGTCCACGTTGGGTAACCTCTGAGAATACATAATATTGAAGAGGCGCCTGAGATTGAAGAATGAGTTTCTGTTAGGGATAAAGCCGGTCTGATCCGAATGGACCAATTTGCCAATTAAAGTGCTAAGCCTGTTAGCCAGAGTTTTTGCTAAAATCTTTTGGTCTGTATTAAGGAGAGATATTGGTCTGTATGACCCTACCTCTTCTGGATCTTTACCCTTCTTATGTATAACTGTAATGAACGCTTCGTCCAAAGTAGAAGGGAGAGCTCCATCCTCATTGGCCTGAACCAACATTTTGTGCAGGTAGGGAGAGAGCATGTTGCTGAATGTTTTATAGAATTCACCAGGGTATCCATCTGGGCCCGGGGTCTTGCCACTCTTTAGAGATTTAATTGTTTCTCGAATTTCATCAAGAGATATTTCCTTATTCAGGAAGTTAGAATCTTCCTGGTTCAGGGCAGGAAGATTACAGTCCTCCAAAAATGTTTGCATAATTAAGGGGTTAGGATCCGCTTTAGATGTATATAGAGTCTCATAAAACTGCCGGAATCTGTCATTGATGTCTTTGGGGGAAGAGAGTAATTCCCCAGATGCAGATTTAACCCTGTGAATCATTCGGTCACTCACATTGTTTCGAAGTTGTCTGGCGAGTAATTTGTGTGGTTTGTCACCAAACTCAAAATATTTTTGCTTGGCATAGAGAAAAGATTTAGCAATTTTAGCTGAGAGAATCTGATTATATTCAAATTTTAAAGAGGTAATTTGTTTATGTTTCTCCATAGATGGGTGGCTAGCATTCTCCCTATCCAGTAAGTGAATTTGTCCCTCCAGTTCTTCCAGTTTTCCTCTGTTTTGCCTACTCCTGGCAGCCTGAAAGGAGATGATACAGCCTCTCAGATAAGCCTTCAGTGTTTCCCACAATAATGCTGGGGAGGTCTCTGTGTTGTCGTTGGTATCAAAGAAAAATGTAATTTGGTCTTTAAGATATTCACAGAATGTTGGTTCTGTGAGGAGCTGAGGATTCAACCTCCAGACCCTCTCGTTTGGTACAATGTCACCCAATCTCAGGGAGAAGGTGAGTGGACTGTGGTCCGAGATTATAATATCATGATACCTCACATTACAGGTATAGGGGAGTAGTCTAGCATCCAACAAAAAGTAGTCAATTCGAGTGTAAACCTTGTGAACATGAGAGTAAAAGGAGTATTCCCTACCCGTAGGGTTAGCGATCCTCCATATATCAAATAAGTTCGAATTTTTTATGTAGGTATTCAAGAATTCGCTTGAATAGGAGGTAGGGGTTCGCCGGGTAGAGGATCTATCCAAATATTGGTCTAGCACACAGTTAAGGTCCCCTCCAATGACCAGGTTAGTATGAGAGATATCTGGAATCAGGGCAAGGACTCTTTTGAAAAAAGAGGGGTTGTCAATGTTTGGCCCATAGATATTTAGTAGAGTTACTGAGGTAGAGTGGATTTCTCCTATTGCGATCACATACCGACCCTCTTTATCTACAATAGTGGTTTTATGTAGAAAGGGAATTCCTTTCCGTACCAAAATCGCTGTGCCTCTCGTCTTGGCAGAGAAGTTAGAGTGATACACTTGCCCCACCCACCTACACTTAAGTCTGCTATGAGAGTTATTCTTCAGATGGGTTTCTTGCAAAAATATAATATCAGACGAGAGTGCTTTCAAGTGGGCTATGACCTTGCCCCTCTTAATTGGTTCGTTTAAACCCTTGACATTCCAGGAAGTGAATGTAAGCCCCGCCCTCCTCTCGTTTGTAGTTCCTATGGTGGCCTGCATACCATGTAACTTGATAAAAAGGTAAGAAAGCGCACCAAACCATCACGATCAGCATATGTAGCACCCA
>NC_034202.2:42547266-42562266 GCF_002021735.2 Oncorhynchus kisutch | reverse complement strand
AGTTTTTCTTTAAGAAGCCTTCCTGTTCTCCACTCATTACCTGCATTAACTGCACCTGTTTGAACTCGTTACCTGTACAAAAGACACCTGTCCACACACTCAATAAAACAGACTCCAACAAACTCCACAATGGCCAAGACCAGAGAGATCTGTAAGGACATCAGGGGTAAAATTGTAGACCTGCACAAGGCTGGGATGGGCTACAGGACAATAGGCAAGCAGCTTGGTGAGTTCAAGATGACGGTCAATCACCCTTGGTCTGGGGCTCCTTGCAAGATCTCACCTCGTGGGGCATCAATGATCATAAGGAAGGTGAGGGATCAGCCCAGAACTACACGGCAGGACCTGGTCAATGACCTGAAGAGAGCTGGGACCACAGTCTCAAAGAAAACCATTAGTAACACACTACACCGTCATGGATTAAAATCCTGCAGCGCACGCAAGGTTCCCCTGCTCAAGCCAGCGCATGTCCAGGCCCGTCTGAAGGTTGCCAATCACCATCTGGATGATCCAGAGGAGGAATGGGAGAAGTTCATGTGGTCTGATGTGACAAAAATAGAGCTTTTTGGTCTAAACTCCACTCTCCGTGTTTGGAGGAAGAAGAAGGATAAGTACAACCCCAAGAACACCATCCCAACCGTGAAGCATGGAGGTGGAAACATCATTCTTTGGGGATGCTTTTCTGCAAAGGGGACAGGACGACTGCACCGTATTGAGGGGAGGATGGATGGGGCCATGTATTACGAGATCTTGGCCAACAACCTCCTTCCCTCAGTAAGAGCATTGAAGATGGGTCGTGGCTGGGTCTTCCAGCATGACAACGACCCAAAACACACAGCCAGGGCAACTAAGGAGTGGCTCCGTAAGAAGCATCTCAAGGTCCTGGAGTGGCCTAGCCAGTCTCCAGACCTGAACCCAATAGAAAATCTTTGGAGGGAGCTGAAAGTCCGTATTGCCCAGCGAGAGCCCCGAAACCCGAAGGATCTGGAGAAGGCCTGTATGGAGGAGTGGGCAAAAATCCCTGCTGCAGTGTGTGCAAACCTGGTCAAGAACTACAGGAAACGTATGATCTCTGTAATTGCAAACAAAGGTTTCTGTACCAAATATTAAGTTCTGCTTTCCGATGTATCAAATACATATGTCATGCAGTAAAATGCAATACAATGCAAATGAATTACAAATACATTGATCATCTCATTGATGCAACTAAAATGTAGTTGAAATAAACATTGAATACATTGCAAGTTGGGGGGATTTTCACACCTACAGTAGCCAGGCTATTAAATTACCATTTTGTAAATAAATCAGAAGAAAACAGGAGGAGCTCACAGGCGACTCTCCGCCAATACCACCTGGCTCTGGACCAATGCATCAGCGGATTTTATTTCTCTGTCTCTCTGCTAGAGACAACAATACATCATGCGAAACAGCCACAAGTGACAGTAAGCGTCCATGATTGAGTCATGATTGAGATAAAACTGTCCAGTTTGAGTTCTTTGCAGCTTTTTCAAGTTGCTAGTTGCAGTGAACTGAAAAGAGGAGTGACCCAGGGATGTGCGACCTTTGGGGACCTTCAACAGAATGTGACTGGCCGAACTGGTGTTGTATGTGGAGGATGAAGGCGGCAGTAGATATCTCAGATAAGTGGGAGTGAGGCCAAAGAGAGTTTTATAAACAAACATCAACCAGTGGATCTTGCGTTGGGTATACAGAGATGACCAGTTTACAGAGGAGTATAGAGTGCAGTGATATGTTCTATAAGGAGCATTGGTGGCAAATCTGATGGCCGAATGGTATAGAACATCTGGAGAACACCCTTACCTGTCGATCTATAAATCATGCCTCCCGTGATCTAGCATGGGTGGGATGGTCATCTGAATCCGAGTTAGTTTGGCAGCTGGGGTGAAAGAGGAGCAATTACGATAGAGGAAACCAAGTCTCAATTTTACCTTTGTCATGGATGAGAGAGCTTCCTACTGCCTAAGCTCTGTTGTTGGTGTAAATTGAGAAGAGCATGGGGCCTAGGATGGCGTCTTGCGGTACTCCCTTGGTGACAGGCATGGGCTGAGACAGCAGATTTTCTGACTACACAATGCAGTCTTTGAGAGAGGTAGTTAGCAAACCAGGCTGAAGACCCCTCAGAGACACCAACACTCCTTAGCCGACCCTGAAGAATGGAATGGTCTACTGTATCAAAAGCTTTAGCCATGTCAAGAAGAAAGTGAGGGAAATGATATCGGAGAAAATGAAGATGGACAACAGGAAGATTGAGGTGGAGTGAGCCCACTGATCTGGAAAATCCACCACCAGCCCAGTTGAGAGGCCCAGGCCGATAGTGGTCAAGTTCCTGAGGTACAAGGACAAGGTAGCTGTTCTGGAAAGAGCCAAGGAATGTATATCTTTCTCAAAGAGGACTATACTAAAGTTGTGCTCAAGAAGAGGAACAAACTTATCCCAGCAATGAAAGCTGCCAGAGTGCATGGGGGCATTTCTTCCATCCGCTATGACAGGCTCAATGTCCACCCTCCCTCTCAAAATCCTGGAAGGAATGGGAAAGCTCAGCCTATCGGTTCGTAGATTCAACCCCCACAGCACACACACACACACACACACTTACACACACCAACTGATTAATGGACTGCTGAATGTACACTACCGTTCAAAAGTTTGTGGTCACTTAGAAATGTCTTGTTTTTGAAAGAAAAGTAAAATAACATCAAATTTATCAGAAATACAGTGTACAGTTAGTTGCCAAAAGTATTGAGAATTTCACAAATTTTAATTGTCACAAATAATTGTCACAAAACTGCCTCAGTTTGTATGATGGCAATTTGCATATACTCCAGAATGTTATGAAGAGTGATCAGATGAATTGCGATTAATTGCAAAGTCCCTCTTTGCCATGCAAATGAACTGAATCCCCCAAAAACATTTCCACTGCATTTAAGCCCTGCCACAAAAGGACCAGCTGACATCATGTCAGTGATTCTGTCGTTAACACAGGTGTGAGTGTTGACGAGGACAAGGCTGGAGATCACGCTGTCATGCTGATTGAGTTCAAATAACAGACTGGAAGCTTCAAAAGGAGGGTGGTGCTTGGAATCATTGTTCTTCCTCTGTCAAACATGGTTACCTGCAAGGAAACACGTGCTGTCATAATTTCTTTGCACAAAAAGGGCTTCACAGGCAAGGATTTTGCTGCCAGTGAGATTGCAACTAAATCAACCATTTATCGGATCATCAAGAACTTCAAGGAGAGCGGTTCAATTGTTGTGAAGAAGGCTTCAGGGCGCCCAAGAAAGTCCATCAAGCGCCAGGACCATCTCCTAAAGTTGATTCAGCTGCAGGATCGGGGCACCAACAGTACAGAGCTTGCTCAGGAATTGCAGCAGGCAGGTGTGAGTACATCTGCACGCACAGTGAGGCGAAGACTTTTGGAGGATGGCGTGGTGTCAAGAAGGGCAGCCAAAGAAGCGACTTCTCTCAAGAAAAAAATCATGGAAAGACTGATATTCTGCAAAAGGTACAGGGATTGGACTGCTTAGGACTGGGGTAAAGTAATTTTCTCTGACGAATCCCCTTTCTGATTGTTTGGGGCATCCGGAAAAAAGCTTGTCCGGAGAAGACAAGGTGAACGCTACCATCAGTCCTGTGTCATGCCAACAGTAAAGCATCGTGAGACCATTCATGTGTGGGGTTGCTCCTCAGCCCATTTTGCCTAAGAACACAGCCATGAATAAAGAATGGTACCAACACATCCTCCAAGAGAAACTTCTCCCAACCATCCAGGAACAGTTTCGTGACGAACAATGCCTTTTCCAGCACCTTGCCATAAGGCAAAAGTGATAACTAAGTAGCTCGGGGAACAAAACATCAATATTTTGGGTCCATGGCCAGGAAACTGCCCAGGCCTTATCCCATTGAGAACTTTTGGTCAATCCTCAAGAGGCGGGTAGAGAAACAAAATCCCACAAATTCTGACAAACTCCAAGGATTGATTATGCAAGAATGGGCTGCCATCAGTCAGGATGTGGCCCAGAAGTTAATTGACAGCATGCCAGGGTGGATTGCAGAGGTCTTGAAAAAGAAGATTCAACACTGCAAATATTGACTCTTTGCATCAAACTTAATGTAATTGTCAATAAAAGAGTTTGACAATTATGAAATGCTTGTAATTATTCTTCAGTATTCCATAGTAACATCTGACAAAAATATACAAAGACACTGAAGCAGCACACTTTGTGAAAATTAACATTTGTGTCATTCTCAAAACTTGTGGCCAAGACTGAAGACATTGTTAATTTTGTAAATGACTATTGTAGCTGGAAATGGCAGATCTTTTATGGAAGGTGTAGAGGCCCATTATCAGCACCTATCACTCCTGTGTTCCAATGGAATGTTGTGTTAGCTAATCCAAGTTTATCATTTTAAAAGGCTAATTGATCATTAGAAAACCCTTTTTCAATTATGTTAGCACAGCTGAAAACTGTTGTTCTGGTTAACGAAGCATTTAAACTGTCCTTTTTTAGACTAGTTGAGTATCAGGGTAGCCTAGTGGTTAGAGTGTTGGACTAGTAACCGGAAGGTTGAAAGTTCAAATCCCCGAGCTGACAAGGTACAAATCTGTCATTCTTCCCCTTGAACAGGCAGTTAACCCACTGTTCCTAGGCTGTTATTGAAAATAAGAATTTGTTCTTAACTGACTTGCCTAGTTAAATAAAGGTAAAATAAAAAAATCTGCATTTGTGGGTTCAATTACAGGCTCAAAATGGCCAGAAACAAAGAACTTTCTTCTGAACCTCGTCAGTCTATTATTGTGGGTGGGGTTATATCCTGCCTGTTTGGCCCTCTCCTGGGGTATCATCGGATGGGGCCACAGTGTCTCCTGACCCTTCCTGTCTCAGCCTCCAGTATTTATGCTGCATTAGTTTGTGTCGGGGTTTTGGGTCAGTCTGTTATATCTGGAGTACTTCTCCTGTTTTATCCGGTGTGCTGTTTGAATTTAAGTATGCTCTCTAATTCTCTCTTTCTTTCTTTCACTCTCTCAGAGGACCTGAGCCCTAGGACCATGCCTCAGGACTACCTGGCATGCTGACTCCTTGCTGTGCCCAGTCCACCTGGCCGTGCTGCTGCTCCAGTTTCAACTGTTCTGCCTGTGGCTATGGTACCCTGACCTGTTCACCGGACGTGCTACCTGTCCCAGACCTGCTGTTTTCAACTCTCTAGAGACAGCAGGAGGGGTAGAGATACTCTTGATTATCGGCTATGAAAAGCCAACTGACATTTACTCCTGAGGTGCTGACTTGTTGCACCCTCGACAACTATTGTGATTATTATTATTTGACCATGCTGGTAATTTATGAACATTTGAACATCTTGGCCATGTTCTGGATGCACAATCGAGAGCAATCGAGAGCATCCTGGCGGGGTGTATCACCGCCTGGTATGGCAACTGCACCGCCCTCAACCGTAAGGCTATCCAGAGGGTAATGAGGTCTGCACAACGCATCACCGGGGGCAAACTACCTGCCCTCCAGGACACCTACACCACCCGATGCTACAGGAAGGCCATAAAGATCATCAAGGACATCAACCACCCGAGCCACTGCCTGTTCACCCCGCTGTCATCCAGAAGGCGAGGTCAGTACAGGTGCATCAAAGCTGGGACCGAGAGACTGAAAAACAGCTTCTATCTCAAGGCCATCAGACTGTTAAACAGCCACCACTAACATTGAGTGGCTGCTGCCAACACACTGTCAATGACACTGACTCAACTCTAGCCACTTTAATAATGGGAATTGATGGGAAATTATGTAAATATATCACTAGCCACTTTAAACAATGCTACCTTATATAAATAATGTTACTTACCCTACATTATTCATCTCATATGCATATGTATATACTGTACTCTATCATCGACTGCATCCTTATGTAATACATGTATCACTAGCCACTTTAACTATGCCACTTTGTTTACATACTCATCTCATATGTTATACTGTACTCGATATCATCTACTGTATCTTGCCTATGCTGCTTTGTACCATCACTCATTCATATATCCTTATGTACATATTCCTTATCCCCTTACACTGTGTATAAGACAGTAGTTTTTTTGGAATTGTTAGTTAGATTACTTGTTCGTTATTACTGCATTGTCGGAACTAGAAGCACAAGCATTTCGCTACACTCGCATTAACATCTGCTAACCATGTGTATGTGACAAATACAATTTGATTTGATTTGATTTGATTTATAATCTCCACCCGGCACAGCCAGAAGAGCACTGGCCACCCCTCATAGCCTGGATCCTCTTAAGGACTTTGTTGTCCTTTGGAACTTTGGAAGTTATTGTCCATTTGGAAGACCCATTTGCGACCAAGCTTTAACTGATGTCTTGAGATGTTGCTTCAATATATCCACATAATTTTCATACCTCATGAGGCCATCTATTTTGTGAAGTGGACCAGTCCCTCCTGCAGCAAAGCACCCCCACAACATGATGCTGCCACCCCCGTGCTTCACGTTTGGGATGGTGTTCTTCGTCCTGTAAGCCTCCCCCTTTTTCCTCCAAACATAACGATGGCCATAATGGCCAAACAGTTCTATTTTTGTTTCATCAGACCAGGAGGACATTTATCCAAAAAGTACGATCTTTGTCCCCATGTGCAGTTGCAAACCGTAGTTTGGCTTTTTTTGTGGTGGTTTTGGAGCAGTGGCTTCTTCCTTGCTGAGCGACCTTTCAGGTTATGTTGATTATAGGACTCGGTTTATTGTGGATACAGATAGTTTTGTACTTGTTTCCTCCAGCATCTTCACAAGGCCCTTTGCTTTTGTTCTGGGATTGATTTGCACTTTTCGCACCAATGTACGTTCCTCTCTAGAAGACGGAACGCGTATCCTTCCTGAGCGGTATGACGGCTGCAAGGTCCCACGGTGTTTATACTTGCGTACTGTATTTTGTACAGATGAACAAAGGTACCTTCAGGCATTTGAAAATTGCTCACAAGGATGAACCAGACTTGTGGAGGTCTGCAATTGGCTGATTTCTTTTGATTTTCCCATGATGTCAAGCAACGAGGCACTGAGTTTGAAGGTAGGCCTTGCAATACATCGAGAGGTGCACCTCCAATTGACTCGACTGATGTCAATTAGCCTATCAGAAGCTTCTAAAATCATGACATCATTTTCTGGAGTTTTCAAAGCTATTTAAATGCACAGTGAACTTTGAGTATGTAAACTTCAGACCCACTGGAATTGTGATACAGTGGATGATAAGTGAAATAATCTGTCTGTAAATAATTGTTGGAGAAATTACTTGTGTCATGCACAAAGTAGATGTCCTAACCGACTTCTTAAAAATACATTTGTTGAGTGGTTGAAAAACGAGTTTTAATGACACCAACCTAAGTGTATGTAAACTTCCAACTTCACACTGGGGCAGCAGGGTAGCCTAGTGGTTAGAGCGTTGGATTAGTAACTGGAAGGTTGCAAGTTCAAATCCCTGAGCTGACAATGTACAAATCTTTCATTCTGCCACTGAGCAGTTAACCCACTGTTCCTATGCAGTCATTGAAAATCAGAATTTGTTCTTAACTGACTTGCCTAATTAAATAAAGGTAAAAAACAGTACCAGTCAAAAACTTTGACACACCTACTCATTCAAGAGTTTTTCTTTATTGTTACTATTTTCCACATTGTGGAATAATAGTGAAGACATCAAAACTATGAAATAACACATATGGAATCATGTAGTACCCAAAAAAGTGTTATACAAATCAAAATGTGTTTTATATTTTGGATTCTTCAAAGTAGCCACCTTTTTCCACTTTTGGCATTCTCTCAACCAGCGTCATGAGGTAGTCACCTGGAATGCATTTCAAATAACAGGTGTGCCTTGCTAAATGTAAATTTGTGGAATTTCTTTCCTTCTTAATGCGTTTGAGCCAATCAGTTGTGTTGTGACAAGGTAAGGGTGGTATACAGAAGTTAGACCTATTTGGTAAAGGACAACGTCCATATTATGTCAAGAACAACTCAAATAAGCAAAGAAAAATGATAGTCCATCATAACTTTAAGACAAGTTCAGTCAACATGGATCATTTCAAGAACTTTGAAAGTTTCTTCAAGTGCAGTCGTAAAAACCATCAAGCTCAATGATGAAAGTGGCTCTCATGAAGACCGCCACAGGAAAGGAAGAGCCAAAGTTACATCTGCTGCAGAGGATAAGTTCATTACAGTTACCAGTCTCAGAACTTGCAGCCAAAATAAATGCCTCACAGAGTAACAGACACATCTCAACATCAACTGTTCAGAGGAGACTGCATGAATCAGGCCTTCATGGTCAAATTGCTGCAAGAAACCACTACTCAAGGACACCAATAAGAAGAAGAGACTTGTTTGGGCCAAGAAGCAATGGAGCATTACACGAGCAATGGACATTACACCAGTGTAAATCTGTCCTTTGGTCTGATGAGTCCAAATGTGAGATTTTTGGTTGCAACCGCCAAGTCTTTGTGAGATGCAGATTAGAATGTGTGGCTCCCACCATGAAGCATGGAGGAGGAGGTTTGACGGTGCTTTGCTGGTGACACTGTCAGTGATTTATTAAGAATTCAAGGCACACTTAAACAATCTTCACATGTAAATAGTCCTTTCCAGTTGTGCTCAAAGCATGCCATTCCATGAGCGCAGCATTAATTTTCAACTCGAATCAATGAGCCCAATCAGTCCTCCATGACAACTAAATCATAAACAACAGAGTAGGGCTGGCTAATAAGTCCTTAGTTTTGGGGTCATGCTCAGGTAAAGCAATTTGGGGAATCTATACTTTCATATTTCCAAGTCCTATTCTTGAAGATCAAAGAGTATAACATTTAATGGAATGAAAGTAATTCTGACAGACTTAGATTTTTAATGTAAAGATATCATTTAATTGTATTATTATATGTAGTAGAAAAAGATGTGTTAGAAGAAGCCTACATAACCAACCCATAAAGTAAAATGTAACATCCATATATGACCAGCTATGTAAACTTTAACATTGATTTATCCTGCAATAGATGTTCAATTGGTAACATACATATTTGTCTTCTTCTAATGTCTCTTAAAGTAATCTAAAAGTAACGGAATGTAATCAGATTAGATAGTCATGACATTAAATACATTAAATAGTCATGACATGGTCCTGACATGGTCCTCAGTGATGTCCTGGGAACTTACAGGGAACTACACAAAGGTACAGCAGAGAACATTCCAGTGGGGGACACCATGCGGGGGTAGTGTGTAGGGTATAGGGTGTAGTGTGTAGTGTGTATACTAACAGATGATGTCCAGCCGTATGCGGTCGGACCGTTCCTGGTTGACCTGGTTCCGGGCCCAACATTGGTACCAGCCTGTGTTGTTACGGTTGACTTCTGCCATGTTGAACATGCTGCTGTTGCCCTCGGAGACGATGCTGACCAATCCGCTGTAAGTTTCATACTCCCAAAGAAAGTAAAGCGGCTCAGTGCCATTCTCCAGGCCGCAGCGCAGCCACACCAAAGATCCCTCTGCCGGGGAAGCATCACTCAGCAGAATATTGGGCTTACTGACTGGGACTACACACACACACACACACACACACACACACACACACACACACACACACACACACACACACACACACACACACACACACACACACACACACACACACACACTAATTTAGTATTAGTAGTAGTAAAACAGTACTATAGTAGTAGTAGAAGTATAGTAGCACTAGTAATATCACTAATAGTAGTAGGTTTAGTAGTAGGAGTAGTGGTAGTGGTAGAAGTAGTAGTAAGAGTAGTAGTAGCATTAGTAGTAATCCAAAGTAGTAGTAGTAGTAGTATAGTAACAGTAGTAGTAGCAGCAGTAGTGGTAGTAGTAGTAGCAGCAGTAGTGGTAGTAGTAGTAGCAGCAGTAGTGGTAGTAGTAGTAGCAGCAGTAGTGGTAGTAGCAGTAGTGGTAGTAGTAATAGTAGTAGTAGTAGTAGTAGCAGTAGTAATAGCAGTAGTAGCAGTAGTGGCAGTAGTAATAGTAGTAGTAGCAGCAGTAGTGGTAGTAGTAGTAGCAGCAGTAGTGGCAGTAGTAATAGTAGTAGTAGTAGTAGTAGCAGTAGTAATAGCAGTAGTAGCAGTAGTGGCAGTAGTAATAGTAGTAGTAGTAGTAGTAGCAGTAGTAATAGCAGTAGTGGCAGTAGTAATAGTAGTAGTAGCAGCAGTAGTGGTAGTAGTAGTAGCAGCAGTAGTGGTAGTAGTGGCAGTAGTAATAGTAGTAGTAGCAGCAGTAGTGGTAGTAGTAGTAGCAGCAGTAGTGGTAGTAGTGGCAGTAGTAATAGTAGTAGTAGCAGCAGTAGTGGTAGTAGTAATAGTAGTAGTAGTAGTAGTAGCAGTAGTAATAGCAGTAGTGGCAGTAGTAATAGTAGTAGTAGTAGTAGTGGCAGTAGTAATAGTAGTAGTAGTAGTAGTGGCAGTAGTAATAGTAGTAGTAGTAGTAGTGGCAGTAGTAATAGTAGTAGTAGTAGTAGAAGTAGAAGTAGTACTAATACTAGCAGTAGTAGTGTCAGTAGTAGTAATAGTAGTAATGCAATTAATAGCAGTGGTAGAAGTAGTAGTAGTAATACTAGCAGTTGTAGTAGTATTAGTAGTAGTAGCAGTAGTAGTAGTAGTAATAGTAGCAGTAATACCAGCACTAATACTAGCAGTAGTACTGACAGTAGTAGTAGTAGTAGTAGTAATAGTAGTTGTAATACTAGTAGTAGTAGTATAATAATAGTAGTAGTAGTAATAATAGTAATAATAGTAGTAATAATAGTAGTAGTAATAGTAGCAGTAGTAGTAATTATAGTCGTAGTAGTAGTGGTAGTAGTAATAGTAGCAGTGGTAGCAGTGGTCGTAATAGTAGCAGTAGTAGAAGTAGTGCTTATATTAGTTGTAATAATAGTAGTTGTAGTAGTAGTAATAGTAGCAAAAGTAGTAGTAGCATTAGCAGTGGTAATACATGTATCAGTTGTGGTAGTAATAGCAGTAGCACTAGTGGTAATAATAATAGTAGTAGTGGTAATAAGTGTAGAAGTAGTAGTAGTAGTAGTAGTAGTAGTAGTAGTAGTAGTAGTAGTAGTTGTAGCCATAGTAGTCGTAGTAGTAGTAGAATCAGCAGTAGTAGTAGAGTAGTAGTCAAATCAAATCAAACTTTATTTGTCAAATATGCCGAATACAAGTGTAGACCTTACCGTGAAATGCTTTCTTATAAGCCCTTAACCAACAGTGCAGTTCGAGAAGAAATTAGTAGTAGTAGTAATAATAGTAGTAGAAGTAGTAGTAGCAGTAGTAGTAGTCGTAGTAGTAGTAGTAGTAGTAGTATAGCTGTAGTAGAAGTAATAGTAGTAGCAATAGTATAATTAATAGTAGTAGCAATAATAGTAATAGTATAGTAATAGTAGTAGCAGGAGTAGCAGTAGCAGGAGTAGCAGTAGTAGTAGTAGTATAGCAGTAGTAGAATCCATAGTGGTAGTAGTAGTAGCAAGAGTACAAATAATAGTAGCAGTTGTAGTAGTAGTAGTAGTGGTAGTAGTAGTAGCAGTAGTACAATTAATAGTAGTAGTTGTAGTAGTAGTAGTAGTATTAGCATAGCTGTAGTAGAATTAATAGTAGTAGCAGTTGTAGTAGTAATAGTAGCAGTAGTGGTAGTAGTTCTATAGCTGTAGTATAATTAATTGTAGTAGCAGTAGTAGTAGTAGTAGTAGTAGTATAGCTGTAGTAGAAGTAATAGTAGTAGCAGTAGTAGCAGTAGCAGTAGTAGTAGTACTATATCTTACCCAGTACCCGTAGGTGTATGTAGTAGTAGATTAGCTTGGCTCCCTGATCTGTGTCGTAGAGAGCCTGGCAGGTGTAGAGGCCCTCAGCAGCCAATGGGAGGCGCTCTATACTCAGAGAGGCGGCGCCAGAGATCACCTGAATGTCTCCTAGACTCTGGGCCAGCTTCTGCAGCTTAGGGCCTTAAGAAATATGTAGTAATAACAATAATAATGTTATTAACAGCTTCTGCAGCGTGGGTCCTTCAAAAATACATGTTAATGATACATACTCATTATCAATAACAATAACATTAATACGAATAATAACAAACACAACAAAGAAATACAAACACTTTAACTCTCAAATAACTATGAAGTAAACTATGAAGTAGTGTAGTGTGAATTTAATATCAGAGCTGTACAATGAAGAGATGTAGTGTGCATTTAATATCAGAGCTGTACAATGAAGAGATGTAGTGTGAATTTAATATCAGAGCTGTACAATGAAGTGATGTAGTGTGAATTTAATATCAGAGCTGTACAATGAAGTAGTGTAGTGTGAATTTAATATCAGAGCTGTACAATGAAGTGGTGTAGCGTGAATTTAATATCAGAGCATGATGGTGCCAGAGGGGATGGCTGACGTTTTTTGGGCTCTTAACGTGCTATTTAGTCAGTTCTTTCGCATTGTTAGTTCTTTCGCAACTTATTTTGTACATGATGTTGCTGTTACCATCTTGAAAAGAGCTGCTGGACATCAGAACAGCAATTACTCAACTTGAACTGGACAAAAAAAATCTTTAATGAGTAGGACGAGACGGATTTACTCCAGACACCTGACAAGGCCCTCATCCCCGTCATTCGCAGGAGAAAGAGATGGAGATAACGGGGTGCCTTGTGAGGATCCGGTGACGAGTGGCTAATCGGCCTTTACCATCGGTACTATTGGCCAATGTACAATCGTTGGATAATAAAGTGGACAAACTACAAGCACGTATATTCTACCAACAGGACATTAAAAACTGTAATATATTATGTTTCACCGAGTCGTGGCTGAAAGACATCATGAATAACACACAGCTGGCTTGTTATTCACTGTATCGGCAGGATAGAACAGCAGACATGTGGTGGCGGTCTATGTATATTTGTAAACAACATCTGGTGCACGATATCTAAGTCTCAAGGTTTTGCTCACCTAAGTTAGAGTATTTTAGGATAAGCTGTAGATCATACTATCTACCAGGAGAGTTTTCAACTATATTCTTCGTAGCTGTCTATATTCCACCACAAACTGATGCTGCCAGTAAAACCAACACTAAATGAGCTGTATACAGCCATAAGCAATCAGGAAAAATCTCATCCAGAGGCAGCCTCCTAGTGGCCGAGGACTTTAATGCAGGGTAACTTAAATCCCTTTTATCAAATTTCTACCAGCATATTAAATGTGCAACCAGAGGGGGAAAAAACTCTAGAGCCCTCTTAATTCCACACACAGAGACCCGTACAAAGCTATCCCTCGCTCTCCATTTGGCAAATCTGACCATAATTCTATCCTCCTGATTCCTGCTTACAAGAAAAAACTAAAGTTGAAAGCACCAATGACCCGGTCAATAAAAAAGTGGTCAGCTGAAGCATATGCTAAGCTACAGGACTGTTTTGCTCACAGACTGGAATATGTTCTGGGATTCTTCCGATGGCATTGAGGAGTACACCACATCCGTCACTGGCTTCATCAATAAGTGCATCAATGACGTCGTCCCCACAGTGACTGTACGTACATACCCCATCCAGAAGCCGTGGATTACAGGCAACATCCACACTGAGCTAAAGGATAGAGCTGCCGCTTTCAAGGAGTGGGACTCTAACCTGAAAGCTTATAAGAAATCCCGCTATGCCATCTGATGAACCATCAAACAGGCAAATAGTCAATACAGGAAATCGAATCGTACTACATCAGCTCAGATGCTCTTCAGATGTGGCAGGGCTTGCAAACTATTACAGACTACAAAAGGAAGCACAGATGCAAGCTGCCCAGTGACACGAGCCTACCAAATGAGCTAAATTACCAGTGACACGAGCCTACCAAATGAGCTAAATTACTTCTAACATTGAAACATGCATGAGAGCATCAGCTGTTACGGACGACTGTGTGATCACGTTCTCCTCAACCGATGTGACTATGACCTTTAAACAGGTCAACATTCACAAGACCGATTACCAGGACGTGTACTCCAGACATGCGCTGACCTACTGGTAAGTGTCTTCACTGACATTTTCGACCTCTCCCTGACCGAGTCTGTAATACCTATGTTTCAAGCAGACGACCATAGTCCCTGTTCCCAAGGAAGCAAAGGTAACCTGCCTAAATGTTTACTGCCCAGCAGCACTCACGTCTGTAGCTATGAAGTGCTTTTAAAGGCTGGTCATGGCTCACATCAACACCATTATCCCAGAAACCCTAGACCCACTCCAAATTGCATACCACCCCAACAGATCCATAGATGATGCAATCTCTATTGCACTCCACACTGCCCTTTCCCACCTGGACAAAAGGAATACCTATGTGAGAATGCTATTCATTGATTAGAGCTCAGCATTCAACACCATAGTGTCCTCAAAGCTCATCACTAAGCTAAGCACCCTGGGACTAAACACCTCCCTCTGCAACTGGATCCTGGAGTTCCTGACGGGCCGCCCCCAGGTGGTAAGGGTAGGTAACAACACATCCGCCACGCTGATCCTCAACACGGGGGCCCCTCAGCGGTGCGTGCTCAGTCCCGTCCTGTTCTCCCAGTTCACTCATGACTACATGGCCAGGCATGACTCCAACACCATCATTAAGTATGCTGATGACACAACAGTGGTCGGCCTGATCACCGACAATGACGAGAGCCTATAGGAAGGAGGTCAGAGACCTGGCCGTGTGGTGCCAGGACAACAACCTCTCCCTCCACGTGATGAGACAATGGAGATGATTATGGACTACAGGAAAAGGAGGACAGGTCATGCCCCCATTCTCATCGATGGGGCTGTAGTGGAGCAGGTTGAGAGCTTCAAGTTCCTTGGTGTCTACATCACCAACAAAATAACATGGGCCAAGCACACCAAGACAGTCGTGAAGAGGGTTTGACAAAATCTATTCCCCTTCAGGAGACTGAAAAGATTTGGCATGGGTC
>NC_034202.2:42522266-42534766 GCF_002021735.2 Oncorhynchus kisutch | reverse complement strand
CCACTTCTTAGTTCAGCTCTGATATTAAATCCACTTACCACCACTTCTTAGTTCAGCTCTGATATTAAATCCACTTACCACCACTTCTTAGTTCAGCTCTGATATTAAATCCACTTACCACCACTTCTTAGTTCAGCTCTGATATTAAATCCACTTACCACCACTTCTTAGTTCAGCTCTGATATTAAATCCACTTACCACCACTTCTTAGTTCAGCTCTGATATTAAATCCACTTACCACCACTTCTTAGTTCAGCTCTGATATTAAATCCACTTACCACCACTTCTTAGTTCAGCTCTGATATTAAATCCACTTACCACCACTTCTTAGTTCAGCTCTGATATTAAATCCACTTACCACCACTTCTTAGTTCAGCTCTGATATTAAATCCACTTACCACCACTTCTTAGTTCAGCTCTGATATTAAATCCACTTACCACCACTTCTTAGTTCAGCTCTGATATTAAATCCACTTACCACCACTTCTTAGTTCAGCTCTGAAATTAAATCCACTTACCACCACTTCTTAGTTCAGCTCTGATATTAAATTCACACGACACCACCACTTCTTAGTTCAGCTCTGATATTAAATTCACACTACACCACTTCTTAGTTCAGCTCTGATATTAAATTCACACTACACCACTTCATAGTTCAGCTCTGATATTAAATTCACACGACACTACTTCATAGTTCGACTGTAAACTCTCCTTCCAGACCCATATCAAACATCTCCAATCCAAAATTAAATCTAGAATTGGCTTCCTATTTCGCAACAAAGCATCCTTCACTCATGCTGCCAAACATACCCTTGTAAAACTGACCATCCTACCAATCCTCGACTTTGGCGATGTCTTTACAAAATAGCCTCCAATACCCTACTCAACAAATTGGATGCAGTCTATCACAGTGCAATCCGTTTTGTCACCAAAGCCCCATATACTACCCACCATTGCGACCTGTATGCTCTCGTTGGCTGGCCCTCGCTTCATACTCTTCGCCAAACCCACTGGCTCCATGTCATCTACAAGACCCTGCTAGGTAAAGTCCCCCCTTATCTCAGCTCGCTGGTCACCATAGCATCTCCCACCTGTAGCACACACTCCAGCAGGTATATCTCTCTAGTCACCCCCAAAACCAATTCTTTCTTTGGTCGCCTCTCCTTCCAGTTCTCTGCTGCCAATGACTGGAACGAACTACAAAAATCTCTGAAACTGGAAACACTTATCTCCCT
This sequence comes from Oncorhynchus kisutch, assembly GCF_002021735.2. Taxonomy (NCBI): domain Eukaryota; kingdom Metazoa; phylum Chordata; class Actinopteri; order Salmoniformes; family Salmonidae; genus Oncorhynchus; species Oncorhynchus kisutch. The sequence continues at coordinate 42,533,531 of NC_034202.2, read as the reverse complement.
CACTAGCTTTAAGCACCAACTGTCAGAGCAGCTTACAGATTACTGCACCTGTACATAGCCCACCTATAATTTATCCCAAACAACTACCTCTTTCCCTACTGTATTTAATTTATTTATTTATTTTGCTCCTTTGCACCCCATTATTTTTATTTCTACTTTGCACATTCTTCCATTGCACATCTACCATTCCAGTGTTTTACTTGCTATATTGTATTTACTTTGCCACCATGGCCTTTTTTTGCCTTTACCTCCCTTATCTCACCTCATTTGCTCACATCGTATATAGACTTGTTTATACTGTATTATTGACTGTATGTTTGTTTTACTCCATGTGTAACTCTGTGTCGTTGTATGTGTCGAACTGCTTTGCTTTATCTTGGCCAGGTCGCAATTGTAAATGAGAACTTGTTCTCAACTTGCCTACCTGGTTAAATAAAGGTGAAATAAAAATTTAAAAAAAATAAAATGTTCAGCTCTGATATTAAAATCACAAAGTCGCAGGGCCAGACAGTTTACCGGGATGTGTACTCATAACATGGACAGACCAACTGGCAAGTGTCTAACCTAACATTTTCAACCTCTCCCTGACCAAGTCTGTAATACGTACATATTTCAAACAGACCACCATAGCCCAAGAAAGTGAAGGTAACCTGCCAAAATGATTACCGCACCGTAGCACTCACGTCAGTAGCCATGAAGTGCTTTGAAAGGCTGATGAAGGATTACATCAACAACATCATGCCGGAAAACCTAGACCCACTTCAATTCGCATGTTCTTCCAATAGATCAACAGATGAAGCAATCTCAATCGCACTCCACACTGTCCTTTCCCACCTGGACAAAAGGAACACCTATGTGAGAATGCTATTCATTGACTACAGCTCAGCGTTCAACACCATAGTACCCTCAAAGCTCATCACTAAGCTAAGGACTGTGGGACTAAACCTCTCCCTTTGCAAATGGATCCTGGACCTCTTGACGGGTCGTCCCCAAGTGGAGAGGGTAGGTAACAACACATCTGCCATGCTGATCCTCAACACTGGGGCCTCTCAGGGTTGTGTACTTAGTCCCATCTTGTACTCCCTGTTCACCCACAACTGCGTAGCCAGGCACGACTTCAACACCATCATTAAGTTTGCTGATGACACATCAGTGGCCTGATCCCCAACAACGTTGAGACAGCATATAGGGAGGTCAGAGACCTGGCAGTGTGGTTCCAGGACAAACAACATCTCCCTCAATGTGAGCAAGACAAAGTAGCTGATGTGGACTAAAGGAACAGGCCCCCATTAACATTGACGTGGAGCCGGTCGAGAGTTTCAAGTTCCTTGTTGTCCACATCACAAACAAACTAGAATGGTCCAATCCCACCAAGACATTTGTGAAGAGGGCACGACAAGACCTTTTCCCCTTCAGGAGACTGAAAAGAATTGGCATGGGTCCCCAGATCCGCAAAAAGTTATACAGCTGCACCATCGAGAGCATCCTGACCGGTTGCATCACTGCATGGTATGGAAACTCCTCGGCATTTGACCATAAGGCGCTATAGAGGGCAGTGCGTACAGACCAGTACATCACTGGGGCCAAGCTTCCTGACATCCAGGACCTATATACTAGGCGGTGTCAGAGGAAGGCATAGACTGTTCTCTATCTGCTACCGCATGGCAAGCGGTGCCGGAGCGTAAAGTGTAGGACCAAAAGGCTCCTTAACAGCTTCTACAACCAAGTCATAAGACTGCTAAACAATTAATCAAATGGCCACACCGGACTGTTTATATTGCCCTCCCCCCACGGTATTTAGCCTTGTTATTCTTCTATTATTATTTTGTGTTACTTTTTGATTATTCAGTAAATATTTTCCTAACTTTATTTCTGGAACTGCATTGTTGGTTAATTAAGGGGTTGTAAGTATTTCACGGTAAGGTCTGCATCTGTTGTATTCAGCGCATGTGACAAAAAACATTTGATGTGATTTTGAATTAGATTTTAATTGAGTACTTTTGGTCATGGAGTGTACCTCATACCCCTGCACGTTGACTAGGTAGTTGTACTCCCTGTATATAGCCATGTTATTACCTCATACCCGTGCATATTGACTCAGTGCTGGTACTTCTTGTATATAGCCATGTTAATACCTCATACCCCTGCACATTGACTCAGTACTGGTACTTCCTGTATAAAGCCATGTTATTAACTGGTACCTCTGCACATTGACTCAGTACTTCCTATATATAACCATGTAATTAACTGGTACCTCTGCACATTGACTCAGTACTTCCTATATATAACCATGTAATTAACTGGTACCTCTGCACATTGACTCAGTACTTCCTATATATAACCATGTAATTAACTGGTACCCCTGCACATTGACTCAGTACTTCCTATATATAACCATGTAATTAACTGGTACCTCTGCACATTGACTCAGTACTTCCTATATATAACCATGTAATTAACTGGTACCCCTGCACATTGACTCAGTACTCCCTGTATATAACCATGTAATTAACTGGTACCCCTGCACATTGACTCAGTACTCCCTGTATATAACCATGTAATTAACTGGTACCCCTGCACATTGACTCAGTACTTCCTATATATAACCATGTTATTAACTGGTACCCCTGCACATTGACTCAGTACTGTATATAACCTCTTTATTGTTTTTATTGTGTTATTATTTCCTTTTTATTTTGCAGATATTTGTCTTACTTTTTAACAGTCAACACCTTTTGTATTCGGGCATGTGACAAATAAAATATGATCCTCATGCATGCATTGCAGCTTGCCTTAGCCTCACCACTGTACTAATCCCTCTCTCTCTCTGCTTCCCCCTGTCTCCTCTGCTTCCCTCTGCATGCATTGCAGCTTGCATTAGCCTCACCACTGAACACAACATCACTGTCTGTCTCACTAGCCTGCTTTCTGTAAAGCAAAGGTATTAGTAGAACTAAGCAACATATATTTTGATCCTGCTAAAGTAGCCTCTGTGTAAGGTTAACTTCTTACTTCATCCTTCTACTTCATCCTTCTAGCCAGAGGCCTTCAACGTTACTGCAATAGAAGTCTCTGCTGGCAGCTAGCCACCTGACTGACTGACATATGTATAAGAGACAACGTTTACATTTAACATTTTTTCATCAGTTGTGCACTCATTCTTAGAGTATCATTTTTTGTTTGTTTGGAGGATGTCTGTAGACATGGAAGGTGTAGTGGAAATTTCCTGAATTACCAAATCATGAGAGCAAACCACACACAAGTCAGAGTTATCATGAAGTCCATCTTTAATCATATGAGCTCCATCACAACCCTGTGACTCTCAGATCAATTCAGTGTCTATAAATGAATTCTCTGAGAGTGTCAACATAATGGCAACTGAGATCCTTTATAGCAAAGATCCACCCCCCTAGTCGACATGACAAATAAGAGATCTTAAGAACATTATACAAAGAAAGATTTTACTTGTGAGAGGAGTATTCCATCGCCAGACAGTATTTAGCTATAAATTATCATTCAGTTTGGTCTCCTAAACGAAGCTCTTATCTCGTTCTTGGTACCAAGACATTACCTCACCCAATGTATATATCAATTGTCATTTTAGACACTCCCATCCCAAATACAACCCATCCTGGACAAGCTCACGGAGAGGAGAGTGACTATCTAGGTCAAGATAAGGGCAACCTCAGAGGGAACATAAAATGGTTCCAGACACTGCCTACCTCCTCTCCCGATGGGAAAAGTAGGGAGTGACTGGCACACAGACATTGTGAAGCCAAGAGATAATTGGTTCCCCCTCAATCATCCCTCCACATGGTTTAAAATATATGTTTACATATGAAGACAAGCTTGACCTCTCCCCTTTCTGTGGCCCAAGTAACTGAACCCTGACAGAGAACAGATAACTGCAAACGGCCAACACTATAGTACAACAAAATACATTCTAAATGACAAGTATCTCACAAGCATATTATGAAAATAAAACATCTTATCTGTGTTACCCAACTAATTCTGATTCTGCTACGACAAAGGAGTCACAGGACGGTTTTAAATGAGCCTTTTGTCCGGCATCTCACAATCACAATGTCAGAAGGGTCTCTGTTGAGGTAGTTCGTTTCACGTCTCCGCCCTCGGTGGAGTTAGCCGTTTGAGAGAGTGGTGAATATGCTGCTAAAAATGCAAATCCGGGAGGCAAATCCAGGGGTTGCAGGCGAACATAATAAACAAACCACTGTTCATGATTCCACTCGTTCGCAAAGAAGCAAACGCTATTAAAAATCAAGAATATAAGCGTTCTAAGCTTTGATCAACGCTGGGAGCAATACTTAGATGTTGACATGTAATTGATTTTATTTATTGTGTACAAAATATAATTTTGTATTATTATACATATTTTTCAAATTATAATAACGGAGGTCCGGACCTCGGTGTCTTCATAGTTACTATATGGGCATTGACATGAGTTTTCTGATTTGGAAATGTGCACATTTGTATTCACAGGGTTTGCCTTGACTGTAGGACATCATAGTGGTATTTATTATAATCATCAATGTCTCATTGAGACCTCAATGTCTCAAAATAGACAGAACAAAAAAGTGTTGGTCCCATGTGTCATGAGCTGAAATAAAAGATCCCAAAAATGTTCCAAAAGCACAGAAAGCTTCTCTCAAACGTTGTGCACAAATTTGACTACATCCCTATTAGTGAGCATTTTTTATTTCCTAAGATAATCAATCCACCTGACAGGTGTGACATAAACAGCATGATCATTACACAGGCGAACCTTGTGCTGGGGACAATAAAAGGCTGCTCTAAAATGTGCAGTTTTGTCACACAACACAATGCCACAGTTTTGAGGGAGCGAGCAATTGGAATGGTGATTGCAGGAATGTCCACCAGAGCTGTTGCCAGATAATTTAATGTTAAATTCTCTACCCTAAGCCGCCTCTAATGTTGTTTTATAGAATTAGGCAGTACATCCAACCGGCCTCACAACCGCAAACCACGTGTTACCGAGTCATCCCAGGACCTCCACATCCGGCATCTTCACCTGCGGGATCGTCTGAGACCAGCCACCCAGACAGCTGATCAAACTATGGGTTTGCAAAACCAAAGAACTTCTGCACGAACTGTCAGAAACTGTCACAGGAAAGCTAATCTGCGTGCTCGTTGTCCTCACTAGGGACTTGACCTGACTGCAATTCGGCGTTGTAACCGACTTTAGTGGGCAAATGCTCACCTTCGATGGCCACTGGCACGCTGGAGAAGTGTGCTCTTCATGGATGAATTCCGGTTTTAACTGTGCCGGGCAGATGGCAGACAAGCGTGTATAGTGTCATGTGGGCGAGTGGTTTGCTGATGTCAACCATGCGAGTGCCCCATGGTGGCGGTGGGGTAATGGTATGGGCAGGCATAAGCTACAGACAATGAATGCAAATGACTATGAGAGTACAGAGATACCGTGATTAGATCCTGAGGACCATTGTCGTGCCATGATGTCATGTTTCAGCATGATTATACATGTTGCACGGATCTGTACACAATTCCTGGAAGCTAAAAACGTCCCAGTTCTTCCATGGCCTGCAGACATGTCACCCATTGAGCATGTTTAGATGCTCTGCATTGACATATACGACAGCGTGTTCCAGTTCCCGTCAATATCCAGCAACTTCGTACACAGCCATTAAAGAGGGGTGGACAACATTCCACTGGCCACAATCAACAGCCTGTTTAACTGTATGCGAAGGAAATGTATCGCGCTGCATGAGGCAAATGGTAGTCAGATAATGACTGGTTTTCTGATCCACGCCCCCACTTTTTTGTTGTTTAAGGTATCTGTGACCAACAGATGCATATCTGTATTTCCAGTCAATTAACAGATTATGGCCTAATGCATTTATTTAAATTGACTAATTTCTTTATATGAACTCAATATGTAACTCAGTAAAATCTTTGAAATTGTTGCATGTTGCGTTTATGTTTTTGTTCAGTGTACATTGATTCATCTTAAAGGAGAAATGTCATCTCCACATGGTCTATCTTCCCTATAGGTCTACATTAAAATACATGAAAATAAAGGAGAGCAGCACACTAGGAGCTCAGATGCAAAAATGTCATGTCCAAAGTTTCGACAGACAAGCTGTCCTCATCAGGGTATAATGACAAACACTGCGTGACTCGTGACTCGTTTATCATGGTTTGGACTGATATCATTGGTTAATTCCTATATATTAAAATAGCATACAAAAAACATAAGTGGATAGCAAACGATCATAGATACAATTTGGCTACATAAGCCTACAAACATTTACAATAGCAAAATCAGCAAAAGAATGGCATCAAGTCAAAATCAGCAAAAGAATGGCATCAAGTCTACGTGGAGACCAAAGGGAGCAAGGGTCTTTAAATTAAATATCCAGGCAGGCTCTCGTAACAATAAATTATCGAGGTCACCCCCTCTCCTAGGGAGGGTGACATGTTCGATGCCAACATAATAGAGACGAAATCGAGCAGTTTGCTTCCAAAAAGTGGGCCGCAACTGGGTACGTCGAGTTTTTGCACCTAATGGTTGTCACGCCTTGGTCATAGTGTTTTGTGTTTTCGTTATATATTTTGGTCAGGCCAGGGTGTGACATGGGTTTATGTTATTGTATTTCGTATTGGGGATTGTAGTATTTGGGATCGCGGCTGATTAGGGGTGTTGTATAGGCTTGGCTGCCTGAGGCGGTTCTCAATCAGCAGTCAGGTGATTCTCGTTACCTCTGATTGGGAACCGTATTTAGGTAGCCTGAGTTTCGCTTTGTCTTTCGTGGGTGATTGTTCCTGTCTCTGTGTAGTGTTCACCAGATAGGCTGTAATAAGTTTCACGTTCTGTTTGTTGTTTTCGTATTTATTTAGTTATTTCATGTATCGCCGTTTTCTTTATTAAAGATCATGATTAACCACCACGCTGCATTTCGGTCCGACTCTCTCTCAACAAACGAAGAACGCCGTTACAATGGTGCTATGGTCCTCCGAGATTTGTACTTTTAATTCGCGCTTTGTTTTACCCACATAATCTTTACCACAAGGACAAGTTATAAGATAAATAACTGCCTTTAGTGGAGCACGTAGTAACACCTTTGATTGGGATATGTTTCCCTGTTTGGGGGTGTTTGAAGGATCTACATTTATAAGTGCTATTGCATTGAGCACAGCCATTACACTTGTAGATTCTGTCCAGTAGGGGCGCAAATAGACGTTGTGCAGGGATATCTTGGGGTGGTAAATCAGAGTTTACCAGTTGATCTCTGAGGTTTCTGCCCTGCGAGAATACGACCAAGGGAAGGTTCGAAAACACATTACCGATACCTTCATCGGATCTTAGAATGTGCCAATGTTTGTGAACGATTCCCTTCATTTGTTCAGAGCACTTTGAATAGCGAGCAGTTAGAACGTAAGAATGCTTCTTTTTGCGAGACTGACCTTGAAAAAGGTAATGTCTTGTTTTGTTTTGAATTTTCTCAATGGCAGTATTAATCTGACCATTTTTGTACCCCCTCTCCTTGAATTTTTCTTTGCGTCTCAGCCATATTTCTGTCGAAATCTGATTGTTTTTTGCAAATTCTTTTGATTCGACAAGAATTGGCTGTAGGGCAAACTGTTTTTCAAGGGAAGCGGGTGACAACTATCAGCCCTCAACGAACGGTTACGATCAGTAGGTTTCCTGTAAAGATCCGTGTATAGAAAACTATCTTCACACAAGATCAGAAGATCAAGAAAACTGATTTGACGTGTATCAGATTGCAGAGTAAATCTCAAATCCTCAGAACTGGAGTTAAGAAAAGCATGGAATACCTGGAGCTGTTTTGTATCACCCTTCCATAGAAGAAAAAAATATCATCAATATACCATTTTCCAAATAATGTTAGGCAATAATTTATTTTTGAGAGGATTGAAAATAGTCTTTCTCCATGTAACCCACATACAAATTAGCATATTTAGGAGCTATGGGGGATCCCATAGCAGTACCCTTCGTCTGAATTAAGAAATAATTTAGGAAACATGAAGTAGTTGTGTGTGAGTACTATTTCAACCAATGTTATAATGCATGCCCTGGAAGATAGTTCATTAGGGTCACGTTGCAGAAGAAAATGTTCCATAGCTTCAATACCACCCTCGTGTGGAATATTTGTGTGTAACGACTCAACATCAAAAGTAACTAACAAAGTGTTATCAGGGAGAGGATCAAGAGATTCAATGGTAGAGATCATACTGCTGGTGTGGGGAGCTGTTCTGCGACCATACTGCTGGTGTCCTCCATTACAGCTGTATAGCTAATAGCCTATGTGTTTGTAGATGGACTGAGGTGAAGGAACCTACAGCAGCCAAGGTGATAATGGCTGGGGTCAATTTGCTTATTTTTGTTGTTCTCCAAATAGCATTTTAAAGTTTTTTAATTGTATAGAATTGAAGTAAATGAGCTTCAACTTCCATATTTTATACATTAGCTGGTCATGTTGGTAATAGAACAAGCTTTAAAATCATACCCACCTGACCCAGATTGTGATTGGTAATGGACCATTTTAGGGTTGTGCAAACGACAACAGTAATTGTGTGATGGTGGGGATTCAGGGATGTGTTCCAAACTCAACAACTGTAAGTGTGCTTGCTTTGGTTTCTCATTGACACAGCTCAGAGAGCTCAAAAAAGTATCTTATTGTTGAATACTTCTTTGAGTCCTAAAAGTGCATTGAAATTGCTTAGGAACTGTGCACAATTTGGAGATGTGTGGAGGAACTTGGAGACACCAGTTAGTCCTCACACTCAAACCCCTTTTTTTTCTTATGTTGCCCCCCACATTTTCCAGGAATAGTCTTATCATGTTACTGAATGTATCCAGAGTATTTTAAGACTTGGTTATCAACTATTGTGGCGAAAAGTACAGTACATGTAAAATGCACATTCAATCAACAGTGTTCAGACTTGTGTCAGGTGAACAGTTGTGTCCTCACCTTTGGGCTAATAATTTCCCATTAACTCCTAACTGTTCCCTTTCATATGCTTTCATATTTCTTCTGTAAAAAACATTTCAATTTAGAACTACCCATTTAGGCCAATTCCCACCAGTGTTAAGGGTTAAGAGTTTGTGTTTTAACAGCGCACTATACTGTATAACTGCAATACATATATTGGTCATTATTATTGCGCGAATTGTTATTATCGCCATTATTATCGTAAATAATATGAATGTATTATTATTATTATAGTTTTTGAAGGACTCAAGCTGCAAAATCATTATTATTAGTAGTAGAAGTAGACCTAAAATAGCAGAAGTAGTAGCAGTAGTAGCAGTAGTATCAGTAGTAGTGGTAGTAATAGTAGTAGGAATATTAGTAGTAGAAGTAGCAGTAGTAGTAGTGATAGTAGAAGTAGCAGTACTAGCAGTAGTAGTAGTAGTAATATAAGCAGTAGTATTCGTGGTAATAGTAGCAGTAGTAGTAGTAGTAGTAGTGGTTGTAGTAGTAACAGTATCAGTAATAGTGGAAGTAGTGGTAGGAGCAGTAATTTAAGTAGTAGTAGTAGTAGCAATAGTAGCAGTTGTAGTAGTAGGAGTAGTAGCAGCAGTAGTAGTAGTAATAGTAGTAGTAGCAGAAGTAGTAGTATTAGTAATATTAGTAGTAGCAGTAGCAGTAGTAGCAGCAGTAGTAGTAGTAGTATTAGTAGTAGTAATATTAGTAGTAATAGCAATAGTAGTAGTGGTTGTAGTAGTAACAGTATCAGTAATAGTAGAAGTAGTGGTAGTAGCAGTAATATAAGAAGTAGTAGTAGTAGCAATAGTAGCAGTTGTAGTAGTAAATCAAATCAAATGTATTTGTCACATACACATGGTTAGCAGGTGTTAATGCGAGTGTGGCGAAATGCTTGTGCTTCTAGTTCCGACAATGCAGTTCTGACAATAGTCGGAAGTAGTAGTAGTGGAAGTAGTAGTAGTACTAGTAGTAGAAGTAGAAGTAGCATTCATAGTAGTAGTAATAGTAATATAAGCAGTACTTGCACTAGTAGTAGTAGTAGTAGAGGTAATAATAGTAGTTGTAGCAGTTGTAGTAGAAATAGTAGCAGTAGTAGCATTGGTAGTAGTATTAGTAGTGGTAGTGGTAGTAGCAGTAGAATAAATAATGGAAGTAGTAGTAGTAGTAGTAGAAGTAGAAGTAGTATTTGTGGTAGTAGTAATAGTAGTAGTAGCAGTACTACTACTAGTAGTAGTAGTAGTAGTATTGGTAGTAGTAGTAGATGAGGTATTAATAGTAGTAGTAGCAGTTGAAGTAGAAATAGTTGCAGTAGATATATGAATGAGTGATGGTACAGAGCGGCATAGGCAAGATGCAGTAGATGGTATCGAGTACAGTATATACATATGAGATGAGTATGTAAACAAAGTGGCATAGTTTAAAGTGGCTAGTGATACATGTATTACATAAAGATGCAGTAGATGATATAGAGTACAGTATATACGTATACATATGAGATGAATAATGTAGGGTATGTAAACATTATATTAAGTAGCACTGTTTAAAGTGGCTAGTGATATATTTTACATCAATTCCAAATCAATTCCCATTATTAAAGTGGCTGGAGTTGAGTCAATGTGTTGGCAGCAGCCACTCAATGTTAGTGGTGGCTGTTTAACAATCTGATGGCCTTGAGATAGAAGCTGTTTTTCAGTCTCTCGGTCCCAGCTTTGATGCACCTGTACTGACCTCGCCTTCTGGATGATAGCGGGGTGAACAGACAGTGGCTCGGGTGGTTGTTGTCCTTGATGATCTTTATGGCCTTCCTGTGACATCAGGTGGTGTAGGTGTCCTGGAGGGCAGGTAGTTTGCCCCCAGTGATGCGTTGTGCAGACCTCACTACCCTCTGGAGAGCCTTATGGTTGTGGGCGGAGCAGTTACTGTACCAGGCCCGACAGGATGCTCTCGATTGTGCATCTGTAGAAGTTTGTGAGTGCTTTTGGTGACAAGCCAAATTTCTTCAGTCTCCTGAGGTTGAAGAGGCGCTGCTGCGCCTTCTTCACGATGCTGTCTGTGTGGGTGGACCAATTCAGTTTGTCTGTGATGTGTACGCCGAGGAACTTAAAACTTAGAAGTAGTAGCAGCAGTAGTAGTAGTAATAGTAGTAGTAGCAGAAGTAGTAGTATTAGTAATATTAGTAGTAGCAGTAGCCGTAGTAGCAGCAGTAGTAGTAGTAGTATTAGTAGTAATATTAGTAGTAGTAGCAGTAGTAGCA